>NC_136260.1:25195000-25265049 GCF_053564925.1 Oryzias latipes
CAGGTAAGGAAATCACCCAGCTTGTACAAACAATTTTTCTTTTTCCTCTTCAGTCATTTGTCCTCCAAAAATCCTCTCAGAATAGGTTTTTCTCACTTCTTCACTGAGGTTAGGTTTAGGGCTAGGTGACTTGAAGGCATGTACAGTCCAAAACATCATGTCTGCGAAAAGATCTTTTCTTCTACAGCATGGCAGGAAGTGGGGCTTCAAACCCCGGCACCAGACTGACAAAGGGGCACTGGCTTGTCAGGGGTTAAAGATTAGAAATCCACCGCCAAAGGCGGTGAACCTCAAGTGCTCGGGCCTTCCCTCCGTCCAGAAAACCAGAGTCATCCGCCCCACACTCAAAAATTAGAATATATGGACTTACATGATCAAAAATTAGGCTCTCATCGTCCTGGATAACTTGTATTTTCAATTTTTTTCCTCTTCCTTTTTCTTTTCAGGAACATTTCCTCTATTTCCTCAGGTAAGTAGCCTTGTCTTTTCTTTGCAGGATGACCTTCAGGCTCCTCCTGGAATCACTTGTTGCCCAGAATAATGCGCGATATTTCGGACTTTCTGGTCCTTCTTCAGGTGCTGAACTGAGCAATCTTTGTTTGTATATCCCTTGTACATGAGCGCTTGGATGGAATAAAAATCCTTTGTCCATAAATCCTGGTCTGATTGCCTTCTGTGTTATTGTGCCTCCGTATGACAGGGCTGCAAGGTGAGTGAGTGAGTTGAGAGAAGCAGGTCCTGTTAAATAGAGCAGGTGGGCGGAGTTAGCCTTTGTTTTGCTCCTGAATGGCTGTGGATCCATGCTTTTCCGAAATTGTCCGTAGCTTTATGGCTCTTTGAATTATAGTCTCACTTATTGTTTTTAGGAGTGGGAGCACACCCCCCCTCACCAAGATGAGGTCCAAACAGGTAAGGAAATCACCCAGCTTGTACAAACAATTTTTCTTTTTCCTCTTCAGTCATTTGTCCTCCAAAAATCCTCTCAGAATAGGTTTTTCTCACTTCTTCACTGAGGTTAGGTTTAGGGCTAGGTGACTTGAAGGCATGTACAGTCCAAAACATCATGTCTGCGAAAAGATCTTTTCTTCTACAGCATGGCAGGAAGTGGGGCTTCAAACCCCGGCACCAGACTGACAAAGGGGCACTGGCTTGTCAGGGGTTAAAGATTAGAAATTCACCGCCAAAGGCGGTGAACCTCAAGTGCTCGGGCCTTCCCTCCGTCCAGAAAACCAGAGTCATCCGCCCCACACTCAAAAATTAGAATATATGGACTTACATGATCAAAAATTAGGCTCTCATCGTCCTGGATAACTTGTATTTTCAATTTTTTTCCTCTTCCTTTTTCTTTTCAGGAACATTTCCTCTATTTCCTCAGGTAAGTAGCCTTGTCTTTTCTTTGCAGGATGACCTTCAGGCTCCTCCTGGAATCACTTGTTGCCCAGAATAATGCGCGATATTTCGGACTTTCTGGTCCTTCTTCAGGTGCTGAACTGAGCAATCTTTGTTTGTATATCCCTTGTACATGAGCGCTTGGATGGAATAAAAATCCTTTGTCCATAAATCCTGGTCTGATTGCCTTCTGTGTTATTGTGCCTCCGTATGACAGGGCTGCAAGGTGAGTGAGTGAGTTGAGAGAAGCAGGTCCTGTTAAATAGAGCAGGTGGGCGGAGTTAGCCTTTGTTTTGCTCCTGAATGGCTGTGGATCCATGCTTTTCCGAAATTGTCCGTAGCTTTATGGCTCTTTGAATTATAGTCTCACTTATTGTTTTTAGGAGTGGGAGCACACCCCCCCTCACCAAGATGAGGTCCAAACAGGTAAGGAAATCACCCAGCTTGTACAAACAATTTTTCTTTTTCCTCTTCAGTCATTTGTCCTCCAAAAATCCTCTCAGAATAGGTTTTTCTCACTTCTTCACTGAGGTTAGGGTTAGGGTTAGGGTTAGGGTTAGGGTTAGGGGTTAGGGTTAGGGTTAGGGTTAGGGTTAGGGTTAGGGTTAGGGGTTAGGGTTAGGGTTAGGGTTAGGGTCAGGGTCAGGGTCAGGGTCAGGGTCAGGGTTAGGGGTTAGGGTTAGGGTTAGGGTTAGGGTTAGGGGTTAGGGGTTAGGGGTTAGGGGTTAGGGGTTAGGGTTAGGGTTAGGGTTAGGGTTAGGGTTAGGGTTAGGGTTAGGGTTAGGGGTTAGGGGTTAGGGTTAGGGTTAGGGTTAGGGTTAGGGTTAGGGTTAGGGTTAGGGTTAGGGTTAGGGTTAGGGTTAGGGTTAGGGTTAGGGGAAGTCGACTGAAAATCGCGCCGCCAAAGGCGGCGTGATTTTAATGCTCGGGCCATCTTGGAACCCAGTCCAGAGGTCATCCTCCCTCAGACTCAAATAGGATCCTTGTTTGGGATAAATAAATAAATGAAGTATGTGGGGAAAACAGATTGCTCGCCCAGCTTTATAAGTTATAATTGAATGTTATCCTGATGGAGTTTTGATTAGGATTAGAGCAGAACAAGGGGTTCTGGTTAGGATTAGGGTTAAGCCCAGGGGTAAGGGTTAAACGGGGGGTGCTCGAAAATTAGGGTTAGGCAAAGGTCAAAGGGTTAGGGTTAGGAGAAGGGGGGGGGGGTGTTAAATTTGAGATATCGAACTAAATGAATAATGAATAAAAGTGTTGAGGTTATTAAGGGCCCTTCTGATTGAGCCCTTTTGGATGTGTGGTTTCAAGTCTTGTGATCCAAATCCGTTCAGCTCTGCGTCTCTGAGCTGTTGTCCATCTGGGGTTAGTTTCAATTACTGACGCACTTACAGAATCCCATCCATGGGAGATGAAGTGAGAAACTAAATGTGTGTGGGTGTTTTTGTGCTTGAGTATATTATATCTGTGTTGGGTGAACCTGATCAATATGGAGTTTCCTGTTTCCCCCACATACTGCAACCCACATTTCAGACAGGTGATCAAATAAACACAGTTCTTAGAGTGCGGAGTGCCCCTTGATGATGAGGGGTAAACATTGTGGTTATAAAAACTTTGGAGCCACTTTTTTTGCCTGAAAAACTGTGAGTGACTCCTGGATGAGGTTTGCTTAGAAGAGGAAACTTTCGCCTTCACTAAATGATCACCAAGATTCTGATTCCTTCTGAAGGCTGAAATGATTGTGTGGTCTTTCAGAACTGTGGTCTCCTGAGCGAGAATCTGAAAGTTTGTTCTGATGACCCTCAACAGCTTCAGGGAGAAGGGAGAATACGTGACAATAACTGGCATGATGGGTGAAAGATTGATGGGTCTGGTTTCAAGAAAGGATTTAAAGCACTTTCTTAAGAAGGACCGAGAATACCCTCTAGTGGCCAGGGATGCAAACAGTATTTTTGTGGATTGCCTGAAATCAGATGGTTGACTGCTGATTCTGTGAAATCTTAAGAGCTGCGATTTGATTAATCCAGCAAAGGTGTGTCTTGGATGAAAACTGGTTTTGTGTAGGAGAGCATGTGTGTCTGTGGGTTTGAAAAAGACTTTGATGTCCAATTGGTGAGTGATGTGGAAATTATCACCTTTAAATGTTGTAGTGTCCAAAAAATCCACAGATGTTTTATGGCTAGTGGATTTTAGCTTTATGGATGGATTGTGGCTGTTGAGTGTCCTCAGAAACATCTCAAACTCTCGCTCAGAATGGGTCCATACTCCCCAAATGTCATCCAGGTATCTGAAATAACACAGTGGTTTCAATGAACATTTTTGCAGGGCTGAAGTTTCCCATTCTGCCATAAAAATATTTGCATATGCTGGAGCAAATTTCTTACCCATGGCAGTACCTTTGATTTGTAAGAAAAAATCATCATTAAACATGAAATCATTTCTTCTCAAGTTGATTTGTAACAGTTGCAGCAGCTCCTTGTCAGGCCTTCTGTGATCTGGATACTTGAAAAAACAGTTTCTGATGGACTGAATTCCCTCCTCTATGTCTATGTTTGTATAAAGACTGTCAATGTCCATGGTGAATAAAATTGAATCCTGTGGAATGACTAATTGTTTCACTTTGTCAATAAAATCATAGGTGTCTTTAATGTAACTGTCATGTTTAATGGACAAAGGATTAAGGTAGTGATCTATAAATTCTGCTGTGCGGTACGTCTCGCTGTCACAGTCAGAAACTATAGGTCTACCTGGAGGGATCTGGAAAGGGACGCTCCACTTCTGCGGGTCTTTATGAATTTTTGGGAGCGTGTAAAAGAGCCTAGCTCTTGGCTGAGGGGGGCCCATTAGATAATTTCTTTGTTTAGCATTAATAAATTTCTTTTCATACAAGGTTTTGATAATTTTTTCAACTGAGGGGATTGTTTCCATATAAATGGGTTGTTTTAGCTTAGAATAATAGGTTTTGTCATTCAACTGTCTGTAGCCCTCCTTTAAATAATCCTTTTTGTCCATAATCACCACAGCACTTCCCTTATCAGCAGGTTTAATGATAATGTCAACATTGCTGCACAACTCTTTCAAAGCCTTCTCTTCATCCCTGGTTAAATTTGGTTTGATGTATGTTTTTTTGAAATTATGCTCAAAGTAATCTATGTCATTTTGAATGAGTGTGCGCACCTGGGTTGGGAGCTGCCCCAATGCAGGTGACCACTCTGATTTTGGAGTAAAAGGTTGTGATTTTGAAATTTCTTTATCTTTGTAATATAGTTTTAATTTTAATCGTCTGTGATATTCTTGGATATCATTTCTACACTGAAATTTAGAATATCTATTTTGGCCTCTAGTTGGGATGAAGGTTAAGCCTCTGCTGAGTAGAGAGAGTTGTGCATTAGAAAGGACAAATTTCTTACATAGGTTAATGACACCCTTATTCCCTTCCTGTCGAAGCAGGCTTAAGGGAACATTTAGTTTACCCACTGCAACCAGTGCTGGAGCATTGCTCTGGCTGTGTCCGGGCTCCAATGGATGTTGTCCTCCTGAGTGGAGAACTGGTCATCTGGGAGAGGAGGGATGTGGTGGTCCAGACTCGTGATGTAGTTATTAATAGCCTGGAGAGTGACCTTATCCTGTTCTTGGAGAGCTCCAGAGAAGTTAATAGCAGGGACATAAACGTGTGCATTAGGAAAACTTTCCTGAGCCACCTCCAGCGCTCTTCTGACGTCCAGAAGGGCTGCTCTTCTGTCCCTCTGTGACCTGTTGTTAATCCCAAAAGACAGGATCATTTTATCGACCGCTGTCTCCTGGGTGGCATTCTGGAGCAGGAACTCCGCATGATTCCATCTGGCGCCTGGGTAGCTGTCGATCTGCACGTCATCTGGTGTGAAGTCGAAAAAGCCGCAGATGTTGGAGTCCCCCAGGATGATGTTCTTCTCCCGAATGTGGAGCGTCCACTCCTGCAGCTTTCTGTTCGTAGTGGGGTGCCTGGTGGGTTCACACACCTTCTTTGCAGGACTCCGTGGAAAAAGGAGTGAGAGGCTGTCCGCAGGGTTGTCCAGTTGGAAGCGAGTCTGGACACTAGACTGCAGTCTGTCTGTGGAGGGAGCTGGAAGATGCTTCAGTTTGGTCAGAGCCTTTCTAGCAGGTGCATCACTGAGCACAGGTGAATCCCCTCTGAGAGGAGAGGGGGAGGGACTGGACTCTATTGATGAGAGGTCCAGCAGGATCTGACTGAGGTCACTGGGAGGTGAAGCAGCTCTGGCGTGGCTGGTGCCCTCACCAGGGGAGTCCTCTTCTTTTCTTTGGAGCGTTTTTGAAGCTCTTTGAGCTTTGGGAAGGACCTCAAACTCAGGGCTGAGCTGTGTGGCCTCCGGGGGGCTGTCAGCTGATGGCTGGTACAGGGTGAAGTCCAGAAGCCAATCGTTTTGTGGAGGTTCTGTCATCACTCCCACAGAATTGCGGGATGGTGTGGCATCTCTAGGTGGAGAGTGTATTTCTGCCCTCACCTCAATCCTCTGTGGTGCTGCAGACGTAGGAACTGACCTTCGTGCCTCAGTGAGCAGAGGTTGAACGTCCAGCAGATGAGCTGTTGCAGCATCTTGTGGTGGTCTGGACTGGCCTGCAGCTGGGGTCTCATCTTGTGGGGGTGCAGCAGCAGCAGCAGTCGGAACAGCAGCAGCCGGAGCAGCGGCAGCCGGAGCAGCAGCATCCGCAGGAGCATCATCTTTGGTGAGATCTGCTAACTTAGCCACAATGACAGCGTGAGCATGATCAAGCGTCTCCTGTTTTATGCGGGGGCCCAAATTCCTTTTGGCCCAGGAGGACGCAATGTCAAAGGGGGCTGCCCAGTCCATTATAGGAAACTTGGACAGTCTCTGGACTTCCTCATCAATATTGTCAGTGTAATGATCACGCAGAATTAGAGTCGTGTTATGAGCCCAGTATTTAGCGTTGCCCTCAATCAGAGTCAGTGTTGTTCTGGTGGGGTTCGCTGGTTTTATTACTGTGGCCAGATTCTGTGTAATTCTGTCCAGGGAAGGAGGAAGCTTCTCCTGGGTGACGTTCTGCAAATGATGCACGGCTTTAATGAGTCTATGAATTATGCGGACTTTTCCAACAAAGTCCGGATCATCTGATTGTCTTTCTTGAGGCTGGTTCATTTGACGTGCTCTGGTGTTTACATTAGAAAACCAGCGAGATTGTCTGGGGCCGCGGTACTCACGGTTCTGAGGTCCGGTCCAGTAACGCGGAGCGGGGGCGTTGCGGGGTGCATTACGGTTGTTATAACGCCAACCATAAGATCGATTATTTCGCTGTTGATGGTAAAAGTCCAGCTCATCGTCTCTTCTGTTGCCCCTTACCACCGAAGCGTAGCTGCGGCTTCCATCTCTCCGAGGGTAGCTCCCCCAGCGCGGAGCCGGAAGCTGGCGGTTGTTTACCGGGCGAAATCTTCGTCTGCCCCTGTTGTAGCGAACCACGGTCCAATCGTCATCTTCATAGCGAAGCGCCATCTTGCGGCCGGATTTTCTCCGTGAAAAAAACAACAGCTTCAAAAGAACCCTTTGCTAGGACCGTAGCTTAAGGGGCTTATGCTAATGAAGGAGAAGACGTTTTTCGACGAAAAAATCTGTTTTTATTGTCCAACTTGACAAAAAATACAGAGAAACAAGCCTAAAAAACAACGTTTCGGTTCTGTGTCGAACCTTCGTCAGGTCTGGCTTGCTAAAAGTGTCGAAAACTTACAACTGTGAAGAGCTCGCGGCAGGAGCAACCAGCAGTGACGCAGTTCAAGTGTGCTCTGAGCTATAGGCTCTGCTGCCGAGCCTCGCGCAGCCTCAGTGGGTGAGGAGCCTCCTTGTGGAGAAAACCGGCATCGAACAAAACAAGCACTCAACAGATGTGAAGCCTCCTTGTGGAGGAACTGAAAACTGCAATGACGTTTTTTTGAAAAAACAATGAAAACCTGCACATATGAAGATTGAAATCCTCCTAACCCATAAATTCGAAGTTTATAATATTTATGACCAATAAAAAATGAACTTTATAGCACTTCCAGACTGAGAATTCAACCAATTGTAATGCAATCAAACAATTACAGTGAGGAAGTATGTTCATTACTGCATTGTCCTGTTCTCAATGGGGAGAGAGAGAGAGAGAAGAGAGAAGAGTCACAATGGACCAGGGTGAAGGGCACTGGCTCGTTAGGGGAAGTCGACTGAAAATCGCGCCGCCAAAGGCGGCGTGATTTTAATGCTCGGGCCATCTTGGAACCCAGTCCAGAGGTCATCCTCCCTCAGACTCAAATAGGATCCTTGTTTGGGATAAATAAATAAATGAAGTATGTGGGGAAAACAGATTGCTCGCCCAGCTTTATAAGTTATAATTGAATGTTATCCTGATGGAGTTTTGATTAGGATTAGAGCAGAACAAGGGGTTCTGGTTAGGATTAGGGTTAAGCCCAGGGGTAAGGGTTAAACGGGGGGTGCTCGAAAATTAGGGTTAGGCAAAGGTCAAAGGGTTAGGGTTAGGAGAAGGGGGGGGGGGTGTTAAATTTGAGATATCGAACTAAATGAATAATGAATAAAAGTGTTGAGGTTATTAAGGGCCCTTCTGATTGAGCCCTTTTGGATGTGTGGTTTCAAGTCTTGTGATCCAAATCCGTTCAGCTCTGCGTCTCTGAGCTGTTGTCCATCTGGGGTTAGTTTCAATTACTGACGCACTTACAGAATCCCATCCATGGGAGATGAAGTGAGAAACTAAATGTGTGTGGGTGTTTTTGTGCTTGAGTATATTATATCTGTGTTGGGTGAACCTGATCAATATGGAGTTTCCTGTTTCCCCCACATACTGCAACCCACATTTCAGACAGGTGATCAAATAAACACAGTTCTTAGAGTGCGGAGTGCCCCTTGATGATGAGGGGTAAACATTGTGGTTATAAAAACTTTGGAGCCACTTTTTTTGCCTGAAAAACTGTGAGTGACTCCTGGATGAGGTTTGCTTAGAAGAGGAAACTTTCGCCTTCACTAAATGATCACCAAGATTCTGATTCCTTCTGAAGGCTGAAATGATTGTGTGGTCTTTCAGAACTGTGGTCTCCTGAGCGAGAATCTGAAAGTTTGTTCTGATGACCCTCAACAGCTTCAGGGAGAAGGGAGAATACGTGACAATAACTGGCATGATGGGTGAAAGATTGATGGGTCTGGTTTCAAGAAAGGATTTAAAGCACTTTCTTAAGAAGGACCGAGAATACCCTCTAGTGGCCAGGGATGCAAACAGTATTTTTGTGGATTGCCTGAAATCAGATGGTTGACTGCTGATTCTGTGAAATCTTAAGAGCTGCGATTTGATTAATCCAGCAAAGGTGTGTCTTGGATGAAAACTGGTTTTGTGTAGGAGAGCATGTGTGTCTGTGGGTTTGAAAAAGACTTTGATGTCCAATTGGTGAGTGATGTGGAAATTATCACCTTTAAATGTTGTAGTGTCCAAAAAATCCACAGATGTTTTATGGCTAGTGGATTTTAGCTTTATGGATGGATTGTGGCTGTTGAGTGTCCTCAGAAACATCTCAAACTCTCGCTCAGAATGGGTCCATACTCCCCAAATGTCATCCAGGTATCTGAAATAACACAGTGGTTTCAATGAACATTTTTGCAGGGCTGAAGTTTCCCATTCTGCCATAAAAATATTTGCATATGCTGGAGCAAATTTCTTACCCATGGCAGTACCTTTGATTTGTAAGAAAAAATCATCATTAAACATGAAATCATTTCTTCTCAAGTTGATTTGTAACAGTTGCAGCAGCTCCTTGTCAGGCCTTCTGTGATCTGGATACTTGAAAAAACAGTTTCTGATGGACTGAATTCCCTCCTCTATGTCTATGTTTGTATAAAGACTGTCAATGTCCATGGTGAATAAAATTGAATCCTGTGGAATGACTAATTGTTTCACTTTGTCAATAAAATCATAGGTGTCTTTAATGTAACTGTCATGTTTAATGGACAAAGGATTAAGGTAGTGATCTATAAATTCTGCTGTGCGGTACGTCTCGCTGTCACAGTCAGAAACTATAGGTCTACCTGGAGGGATCTGGAAAGGGACGCTCCACTTCTGCGGGTCTTTATGAATTTTTGGGAGCGTGTAAAAGAGCCTAGCTCTTGGCTGAGGGGGGCCCATTAGATAATTTCTTTGTTTAGCATTAATAAATTTCTTTTCATACAAGGTTTTGATAATTTTTTCAACTGAGGGGATTGTTTCCATATAAATGGGTTGTTTTAGCTTAGAATAATAGGTTTTGTCATTCAACTGTCTGTAGCCCTCCTTTAAATAATCCTTTTTGTCCATAATCACCACAGCACTTCCCTTATCAGCAGGTTTAATGATAATGTCAACATTGCTGCACAACTCTTTCAAAGCCTTCTCTTCATCCCTGGTTAAATTTGGTTTGATGTATGTTTTTTTGAAATTATGCTCAAAGTAATCTATGTCATTTTGAATGAGTGTGCGCACCTGGGTTGGGAGCTGCCCCAATGCAGGTGACCACTCTGATTTTGGAGTAAAAGGTTGTGATTTTGAAATTTCTTTATCTTTGTAATATAGTTTTAATTTTAATCGTCTGTGATATTCTTGGATATCATTTCTACACTGAAATTTAGAATATCTATTTTGGCCTCTAGTTGGGATGAAGGTTAAGCCTCTGCTGAGTAGAGAGAGTTGTGCATTAGAAAGGACAAATTTCTTACATAGGTTAATGACACCCTTATTCCCTTCCTGTCGAAGCAGGCTTAAGGGAACATTTAGTTTACCCACTGCAACCAGTGCTGGAGCATTGCTCTGGCTGTGTCCGGGCTCCAATGGATGTTGTCCTCCTGAGTGGAGAACTGGTCATCTGGGAGAGGAGGGATGTGGTGGTCCAGACTCGTGATGTAGTTATTAATAGCCTGGAGAGTGACCTTATCCTGTTCTTGGAGAGCTCCAGAGAAGTTAATAGCAGGGACATAAACGTGTGCATTAGGAAAACTTTCCTGAGCCACCTCCAGCGCTCTTCTGACGTCCAGAAGGGCTGCTCTTCTGTCCCTCTGTGACCTGTTGTTAATCCCAAAAGACAGGATCATTTTATCGACCGCTGTCTCCTGGGTGGCATTCTGGAGCAGGAACTCCGCATGATTCCATCTGGCGCCTGGGTAGCTGTCGATCTGCACGTCATCTGGTGTGAAGTCGAAAAAGCCGCAGATGTTGGAGTCCCCCAGGATGATGTTCTTCTCCCGAATGTGGAGCGTCCACTCCTGCAGCTTTCTGTTCGTAGTGGGGTGCCTGGTGGGTTCACACACCTTCTTTGCAGGACTCCGTGGAAAAAGGAGTGAGAGGCTGTCCGCAGGGTTGTCCAGTTGGAAGCGAGTCTGGACACTAGACTGCAGTCTGTCTGTGGAGGGAGCTGGAAGATGCTTCAGTTTGGTCAGAGCCTTTCTAGCAGGTGCATCACTGAGCACAGGTGAATCCCCTCTGAGAGGAGAGGGGGAGGGACTGGACTCTATTGATGAGAGGTCCAGCAGGATCTGACTGAGGTCACTGGGAGGTGAAGCAGCTCTGGCGTGGCTGGTGCCCTCACCAGGGGAGTCCTCTTCTTTTCTTTGGAGCGTTTTTGAAGCTCTTTGAGCTTTGGGAAGGACCTCAAACTCAGGGCTGAGCTGTGTGGCCTCCGGGGGGCTGTCAGCTGATGGCTGGTACAGGGTGAAGTCCAGAAGCCAATCGTTTTGTGGAGGTTCTGTCATCACTCCCACAGAATTGCGGGATGGTGTGGCATCTCTAGGTGGAGAGTGTATTTCTGCCCTCACCTCAATCCTCTGTGGTGCTGCAGACGTAGGAACTGACCTTCGTGCCTCAGTGAGCAGAGGTTGAACGTCCAGCAGATGAGCTGTTGCAGCATCTTGTGGTGGTCTGGACTGGCCTGCAGCTGGGGTCTCATCTTGTGGGGGTGCAGCAGCAGCAGCAGTCGGAACAGCAGCAGCCGGAGCAGCGGCAGCCGGAGCAGCAGCATCCGCAGGAGCATCATCTTTGGTGAGATCTGCTAACTTAGCCACAATGACAGCGTGAGCATGATCAAGCGTCTCCTGTTTTATGCGGGGGCCCAAATTCCTTTTGGCCCAGGAGGACGCAATGTCAAAGGGGGCTGCCCAGTCCATTATAGGAAACTTGGACAGTCTCTGGACTTCCTCATCAATATTGTCAGTGTAATGATCACGCAGAATTAGAGTCGTGTTATGAGCCCAGTATTTAGCGTTGCCCTCAATCAGAGTCAGTGTTGTTCTGGTGGGGTTCGCTGGTTTTATTACTGTGGCCAGATTCTGTGTAATTCTGTCCAGGGAAGGAGGAAGCTTCTCCTGGGTGACGTTCTGCAAATGATGCACGGCTTTAATGAGTCTATGAATTATGCGGACTTTTCCAACAAAGTCCGGATCATCTGATTGTCTTTCTTGAGGCTGGTTCATTTGACGTGCTCTGGTGTTTACATTAGAAAACCAGCGAGATTGTCTGGGGCCGCGGTACTCACGGTTCTGAGGTCCGGTCCAGTAACGCGGAGCGGGGGCGTTGCGGGGTGCATTACGGTTGTTATA
The DNA here is from genome assembly GCF_053564925.1 of Oryzias latipes. Taxonomy (NCBI): domain Eukaryota; kingdom Metazoa; phylum Chordata; class Actinopteri; order Beloniformes; family Adrianichthyidae; genus Oryzias; species Oryzias latipes. The sequence goes on from NC_136260.1 coordinate 25,207,003, forward strand.
ACGCCAACCATAAGATCGATTATTTCGCTGTTGATGGTAAAAGTCCAGCTCATCGTCTCTTCTGTTGCCCCTTACCACCGAAGCGTAGCTGCGGCTTCCATCTCTCCGAGGGTAGCTCCCCCAGCGCGGAGCCGGAAGCTGGCGGTTGTTTACCGGGCGAAATCTTCGTCTGCCCCTGTTGTAGCGAACCACGGTCCAATCGTCATCTTCATAGCGAAGCGCCATCTTGCGGCCGGATTTTCTCCGTGAAAAAAACAACAGCTTCAAAAGAACCCTTTGCTAGGACCGTAGCTTAAGGGGCTTATGCTAATGAAGGAGAAGACGTTTTTCGACGAAAAAATCTGTTTTTATTGTCCAACTTGACAAAAAATACAGAGAAACAAGCCTAAAAAACAACGTTTCGGTTCTGTGTCGAACCTTCGTCAGGTCTGGCTTGCTAAAAGTGTCGAAAACTTACAACTGTGAAGAGCTCGCGGCAGGAGCAACCAGCAGTGACGCAGTTCAAGTGTGCTCTGAGCTATAGGCTCTGCTGCCGAGCCTCGCGCAGCCTCAGTGGGTGAGGAGCCTCCTTGTGGAGAAAACCGGCATCGAACAAAACAAGCACTCAACAGATGTGAAGCCTCCTTGTGGAGGAACTGAAAACTGCAATGACGTTTTTTTGAAAAAACAATGAAAACCTGCACATATGAAGATTGAAATCCTCCTAACCCATAAATTCGAAGTTTATAATATTTATGACCAATAAAAAATGAACTTTATAGCACTTCCAGACTGAGAATTCAACCAATTGTAATGCAATCAAACAATTACAGTGAGGAAGTATGTTCATTACTGCATTGTCCTGTTCTCAATGGGGAGAGAGAGAGAGAGAAGAGAGAAGAGTCACAATGGACCAGGGTGAAGGGCACTGGCTCGTTAGGGGAAGTCGACTGAAAATCGCGCCGCCAAAGGCGGCGTGATTTTAATGCTCGGGCCATCTTGGAACCCAGTCCAGAGGTCATCCTCCCTCAGACTCAAATAGGATCCTTGTTTGGGATAAATAAATAAATGAAGTATGTGGGGAAAACAGATTGCTCGCCCAGCTTTATAAGTTATAATTGAATGTTATCCTGATGGAGTTTTGATTAGGATTAGAGCAGAACAAGGGGTTCTGGTTAGGATTAGGGTTAAGCCCAGGGGTAAGGGTTAAACGGGGGGTGCTCGAAAATTAGGGTTAGGCAAAGGTCAAAGGGTTAGGGTTAGGAGAAGGGGGGGGGGGTGTTAAATTTGAGATATCGAACTAAATGAATAATGAATAAAAGTGTTGAGGTTATTAAGGGCCCTTCTGATTGAGCCCTTTTGGATGTGTGGTTTCAAGTCTTGTGATCCAAATCCGTTCAGCTCTGCGTCTCTGAGCTGTTGTCCATCTGGGGTTAGTTTCAATTACTGACGCACTTACAGAATCCCATCCATGGGAGATGAAGTGAGAAACTAAATGTGTGTGGGTGTTTTTGTGCTTGAGTATATTATATCTGTGTTGGGTGAACCTGATCAATATGGAGTTTCCTGTTTCCCCCACATACTGCAACCCACATTTCAGACAGGTGATCAAATAAACACAGTTCTTAGAGTGCGGAGTGCCCCTTGATGATGAGGGGTAAACATTGTGGTTATAAAAACTTTGGAGCCACTTTTTTTGCCTGAAAAACTGTGAGTGACTCCTGGATGAGGTTTGCTTAGAAGAGGAAACTTTCGCCTTCACTAAATGATCACCAAGATTCTGATTCCTTCTGAAGGCTGAAATGATTGTGTGGTCTTTCAGAACTGTGGTCTCCTGAGCGAGAATCTGAAAGTTTGTTCTGATGACCCTCAACAGCTTCAGGGAGAAGGGAGAATACGTGACAATAACTGGCATGATGGGTGAAAGATTGATGGGTCTGGTTTCAAGAAAGGATTTAAAGCACTTTCTTAAGAAGGACCGAGAATACCCTCTAGTGGCCAGGGATGCAAACAGTATTTTTGTGGATTGCCTGAAATCAGATGGTTGACTGCTGATTCTGTGAAATCTTAAGAGCTGCGATTTGATTAATCCAGCAAAGGTGTGTCTTGGATGAAAACTGGTTTTGTGTAGGAGAGCATGTGTGTCTGTGGGTTTGAAAAAGACTTTGATGTCCAATTGGTGAGTGATGTGGAAATTATCACCTTTAAATGTTGTAGTGTCCAAAAAATCCACAGATGTTTTATGGCTAGTGGATTTTAGCTTTATGGATGGATTGTGGCTGTTGAGTGTCCTCAGAAACATCTCAAACTCTCGCTCAGAATGGGTCCATACTCCCCAAATGTCATCCAGGTATCTGAAATAACACAGTGGTTTCAATGAACATTTTTGCAGGGCTGAAGTTTCCCATTCTGCCATAAAAATATTTGCATATGCTGGAGCAAATTTCTTACCCATGGCAGTACCTTTGATTTGTAAGAAAAAATCATCATTAAACATGAAATCATTTCTTCTCAAGTTGATTTGTAACAGTTGCAGCAGCTCCTTGTCAGGCCTTCTGTGATCTGGATACTTGAAAAAACAGTTTCTGATGGACTGAATTCCCTCCTCTATGTCTATGTTTGTATAAAGACTGTCAATGTCCATGGTGAATAAAATTGAATCCTGTGGAATGACTAATTGTTTCACTTTGTCAATAAAATCATAGGTGTCTTTAATGTAACTGTCATGTTTAATGGACAAAGGATTAAGGTAGTGATCTATAAATTCTGCTGTGCGGTACGTCTCGCTGTCACAGTCAGAAACTATAGGTCTACCTGGAGGGATCTGGAAAGGGACGCTCCACTTCTGCGGGTCTTTATGAATTTTTGGGAGCGTGTAAAAGAGCCTAGCTCTTGGCTGAGGGGGGCCCATTAGATAATTTCTTTGTTTAGCATTAATAAATTTCTTTTCATACAAGGTTTTGATAATTTTTTCAACTGAGGGGATTGTTTCCATATAAATGGGTTGTTTTAGCTTAGAATAATAGGTTTTGTCATTCAACTGTCTGTAGCCCTCCTTTAAATAATCCTTTTTGTCCATAATCACCACAGCACTTCCCTTATCAGCAGGTTTAATGATAATGTCAACATTGCTGCACAACTCTTTCAAAGCCTTCTCTTCATCCCTGGTTAAATTTGGTTTGATGTATGTTTTTTTGAAATTATGCTCAAAGTAATCTATGTCATTTTGAATGAGTGTGCGCACCTGGGTTGGGAGCTGCCCCAATGCAGGTGACCACTCTGATTTTGGAGTAAAAGGTTGTGATTTTGAAATTTCTTTATCTTTGTAATATAGTTTTAATTTTAATCGTCTGTGATATTCTTGGATATCATTTCTACACTGAAATTTAGAATATCTATTTTGGCCTCTAGTTGGGATGAAGGTTAAGCCTCTGCTGAGTAGAGAGAGTTGTGCATTAGAAAGGACAAATTTCTTACATAGGTTAATGACACCCTTATTCCCTTCCTGTCGAAGCAGGCTTAAGGGAACATTTAGTTTACCCACTGCAACCAGTGCTGGAGCATTGCTCTGGCTGTGTCCGGGCTCCAATGGATGTTGTCCTCCTGAGTGGAGAACTGGTCATCTGGGAGAGGAGGGATGTGGTGGTCCAGACTCGTGATGTAGTTATTAATAGCCTGGAGAGTGACCTTATCCTGTTCTTGGAGAGCTCCAGAGAAGTTAATAGCAGGGACATAAACGTGTGCATTAGGAAAACTTTCCTGAGCCACCTCCAGCGCTCTTCTGACGTCCAGAAGGGCTGCTCTTCTGTCCCTCTGTGACCTGTTGTTAATCCCAAAAGACAGGATCATTTTATCGACCGCTGTCTCCTGGGTGGCATTCTGGAGCAGGAACTCCGCATGATTCCATCTGGCGCCTGGGTAGCTGTCGATCTGCACGTCATCTGGTGTGAAGTCGAAAAAGCCGCAGATGTTGGAGTCCCCCAGGATGATGTTCTTCTCCCGAATGTGGAGCGTCCACTCCTGCAGCTTTCTGTTCGTAGTGGGGTGCCTGGTGGGTTCACACACCTTCTTTGCAGGACTCCGTGGAAAAAGGAGTGAGAGGCTGTCCGCAGGGTTGTCCAGTTGGAAGCGAGTCTGGACACTAGACTGCAGTCTGTCTGTGGAGGGAGCTGGAAGATGCTTCAGTTTGGTCAGAGCCTTTCTAGCAGGTGCATCACTGAGCACAGGTGAATCCCCTCTGAGAGGAGAGGGGGAGGGACTGGACTCTATTGATGAGAGGTCCAGCAGGATCTGACTGAGGTCACTGGGAGGTGAAGCAGCTCTGGCGTGGCTGGTGCCCTCACCAGGGGAGTCCTCTTCTTTTCTTTGGAGCGTTTTTGAAGCTCTTTGAGCTTTGGGAAGGACCTCAAACTCAGGGCTGAGCTGTGTGGCCTCCGGGGGGCTGTCAGCTGATGGCTGGTACAGGGTGAAGTCCAGAAGCCAATCGTTTTGTGGAGGTTCTGTCATCACTCCCACAGAATTGCGGGATGGTGTGGCATCTCTAGGTGGAGAGTGTATTTCTGCCCTCACCTCAATCCTCTGTGGTGCTGCAGACGTAGGAACTGACCTTCGTGCCTCAGTGAGCAGAGGTTGAACGTCCAGCAGATGAGCTGTTGCAGCATCTTGTGGTGGTCTGGACTGGCCTGCAGCTGGGGTCTCATCTTGTGGGGGTGCAGCAGCAGCAGCAGTCGGAACAGCAGCAGCCGGAGCAGCGGCAGCCGGAGCAGCAGCATCCGCAGGAGCATCATCTTTGGTGAGATCTGCTAACTTAGCCACAATGACAGCGTGAGCATGATCAAGCGTCTCCTGTTTTATGCGGGGGCCCAAATTCCTTTTGGCCCAGGAGGACGCAATGTCAAAGGGGGCTGCCCAGTCCATTATAGGAAACTTGGACAGTCTCTGGACTTCCTCATCAATATTGTCAGTGTAATGATCACGCAGAATTAGAGTCGTGTTATGAGCCCAGTATTTAGCGTTGCCCTCAATCAGAGTCAGTGTTGTTCTGGTGGGGTTCGCTGGTTTTATTACTGTGGCCAGATTCTGTGTAATTCTGTCCAGGGAAGGAGGAAGCTTCTCCTGGGTGACGTTCTGCAAATGATGCACGGCTTTAATGAGTCTATGAATTATGCGGACTTTTCCAACAAAGTCCGGATCATCTGATTGTCTTTCTTGAGGCTGGTTCATTTGACGTGCTCTGGTGTTTACATTAGAAAACCAGCGAGATTGTCTGGGGCCGCGGTACTCACGGTTCTGAGGTCCGGTCCAGTAACGCGGAGCGGGGGCGTTGCGGGGTGCATTACGGTTGTTATAACGCCAACCATAAGATCGATTATTTCGCTGTTGATGGTAAAAGTCCAGCTCATCGTCTCTTCTGTTGCCCCTTACCACCGAAGCGTAGCTGCGGCTTCCATCTCTCCGAGGGTAGCTCCCCCAGCGCGGAGCCGGAAGCTGGCGGTTGTTTACCGGGCGAAATCTTCGTCTGCCCCTGTTGTAGCGAACCACGGTCCAATCGTCATCTTCATAGCGAAGCGCCATCTTGCGGCCGGATTTTCTCCGTGAAAAAAACAACAGCTTCAAAAGAACCCTTTGCTAGGACCGTAGCTTAAGGGGCTTATGCTAATGAAGGAGAAGACGTTTTTCGACGAAAAAATCTGTTTTTATTGTCCAACTTGACAAAAAATACAGAGAAACAAGCCTAAAAAACAACGTTTCGGTTCTGTGTCGAACCTTCGTCAGGTCTGGCTTGCTAAAAGTGTCGAAAACTTACAACTGTGAAGAGCTCGCGGCAGGAGCAACCAGCAGTGACGCAGTTCAAGTGTGCTCTGAGCTATAGGCTCTGCTGCCGAGCCTCGCGCAGCCTCAGTGGGTGAGGAGCCTCCTTGTGGAGAAAACCGGCATCGAACAAAACAAGCACTCAACAGATGTGAAGCCTCCTTGTGGAGGAACTGAAAACTGCAATGACGTTTTTTTGAAAAAACAATGAAAACCTGCACATATGAAGATTGAAATCCTCCTAACCCATAAATTCGAAGTTTATAATATTTATGACCAATAAAAAATGAACTTTATAGCACTTCCAGACTGAGAATTCAACCAATTGTAATGCAATCAAACAATTACAGTGAGGAAGTATGTTCATTACTGCATTGTCCTGTTCTCAATGGGGAGAGAGAGAGAGAGAAGAGAGAAGAGTCACAATGGACCAGGGTGAAGGGCACTGGCTCGTTAGGGGAAGTCGACTGAAAATCGCGCCGCCAAAGGCGGCGTGATTTTAATGCTCGGGCCATCTTGGAACCCAGTCCAGAGGTCATCCTCCCTCAGACTCAAATAGGATCCTTGTTTGGGATAAATAAATAAATGAAGTATGTGGGGAAAACAGATTGCTCGCCCAGCTTTATAAGTTATAATTGAATGTTATCCTGATGGAGTTTTGATTAGGATTAGAGCAGAACAAGGGGTTCTGGTTAGGATTAGGGTTAAGCCCAGGGGTAAGGGTTAAACGGGGGGTGCTCGAAAATTAGGGTTAGGCAAAGGTCAAAGGGTTAGGGTTAGGAGAAGGGGGGGGGGGTGTTAAATTTGAGATATCGAACTAAATGAATAATGAATAAAAGTGTTGAGGTTATTAAGGGCCCTTCTGATTGAGCCCTTTTGGATGTGTGGTTTCAAGTCTTGTGATCCAAATCCGTTCAGCTCTGCGTCTCTGAGCTGTTGTCCATCTGGGGTTAGTTTCAATTACTGACGCACTTACAGAATCCCATCCATGGGAGATGAAGTGAGAAACTAAATGTGTGTGGGTGTTTTTGTGCTTGAGTATATTATATCTGTGTTGGGTGAACCTGATCAATATGGAGTTTCCTGTTTCCCCCACATACTGCAACCCACATTTCAGACAGGTGATCAAATAAACACAGTTCTTAGAGTGCGGAGTGCCCCTTGATGATGAGGGGTAAACATTGTGGTTATAAAAACTTTGGAGCCACTTTTTTTGCCTGAAAAACTGTGAGTGACTCCTGGATGAGGTTTGCTTAGAAGAGGAAACTTTCGCCTTCACTAAATGATCACCAAGATTCTGATTCCTTCTGAAGGCTGAAATGATTGTGTGGTCTTTCAGAACTGTGGTCTCCTGAGCGAGAATCTGAAAGTTTGTTCTGATGACCCTCAACAGCTTCAGGGAGAAGGGAGAATACGTGACAATAACTGGCATGATGGGTGAAAGATTGATGGGTCTGGTTTCAAGAAAGGATTTAAAGCACTTTCTTAAGAAGGACCGAGAATACCCTCTAGTGGCCAGGGATGCAAACAGTATTTTTGTGGATTGCCTGAAATCAGATGGTTGACTGCTGATTCTGTGAAATCTTAAGAGCTGCGATTTGATTAATCCAGCAAAGGTGTGTCTTGGATGAAAACTGGTTTTGTGTAGGAGAGCATGTGTGTCTGTGGGTTTGAAAAAGACTTTGATGTCCAATTGGTGAGTGATGTGGAAATTATCACCTTTAAATGTTGTAGTGTCCAAAAAATCCACAGATGTTTTATGGCTAGTGGATTTTAGCTTTATGGATGGATTGTGGCTGTTGAGTGTCCTCAGAAACATCTCAAACTCTCGCTCAGAATGGGTCCATACTCCCCAAATGTCATCCAGGTATCTGAAATAACACAGTGGTTTCAATGAACATTTTTGCAGGGCTGAAGTTTCCCATTCTGCCATAAAAATATTTGCATATGCTGGAGCAAATTTCTTACCCATGGCAGTACCTTTGATTTGTAAGAAAAAATCATCATTAAACATGAAATCATTTCTTCTCAAGTTGATTTGTAACAGTTGCAGCAGCTCCTTGTCAGGCCTTCTGTGATCTGGATACTTGAAAAAACAGTTTCTGATGGACTGAATTCCCTCCTCTATGTCTATGTTTGTATAAAGACTGTCAATGTCCATGGTGAATAAAATTGAATCCTGTGGAATGACTAATTGTTTCACTTTGTCAATAAAATCATAGGTGTCTTTAATGTAACTGTCATGTTTAATGGACAAAGGATTAAGGTAGTGATCTATAAATTCTGCTGTGCGGTACGTCTCGCTGTCACAGTCAGAAACTATAGGTCTACCTGGAGGGATCTGGAAAGGGACGCTCCACTTCTGCGGGTCTTTATGAATTTTTGGGAGCGTGTAAAAGAGCCTAGCTCTTGGCTGAGGGGGGCCCATTAGATAATTTCTTTGTTTAGCATTAATAAATTTCTTTTCATACAAGGTTTTGATAATTTTTTCAACTGAGGGGATTGTTTCCATATAAATGGGTTGTTTTAGCTTAGAATAATAGGTTTTGTCATTCAACTGTCTGTAGCCCTCCTTTAAATAATCCTTTTTGTCCATAATCACCACAGCACTTCCCTTATCAGCAGGTTTAATGATAATGTCAACATTGCTGCACAACTCTTTCAAAGCCTTCTCTTCATCCCTGGTTAAATTTGGTTTGATGTATGTTTTTTTGAAATTATGCTCAAAGTAATCTATGTCATTTTGAATGAGTGTGCGCACCTGGGTTGGGAGCTGCCCCAATGCAGGTGACCACTCTGATTTTGGAGTAAAAGGTTGTGATTTTGAAATTTCTTTATCTTTGTAATATAGTTTTAATTTTAATCGTCTGTGATATTCTTGGATATCATTTCTACACTGAAATTTAGAATATCTATTTTGGCCTCTAGTTGGGATGAAGGTTAAGCCTCTGCTGAGTAGAGAGAGTTGTGCATTAGAAAGGACAAATTTCTTACATAGGTTAATGACACCCTTATTCCCTTCCTGTCGAAGCAGGCTTAAGGGAACATTTAGTTTACCCACTGCAACCAGTGCTGGAGCATTGCTCTGGCTGTGTCCGGGCTCCAATGGATGTTGTCCTCCTGAGTGGAGAACTGGTCATCTGGGAGAGGAGGGATGTGGTGGTCCAGACTCGTGATGTAGTTATTAATAGCCTGGAGAGTGACCTTATCCTGTTCTTGGAGAGCTCCAGAGAAGTTAATAGCAGGGACATAAACGTGTGCATTAGGAAAACTTTCCTGAGCCACCTCCAGCGCTCTTCTGACGTCCAGAAGGGCTGCTCTTCTGTCCCTCTGTGACCTGTTGTTAATCCCAAAAGACAGGATCATTTTATCGACCGCTGTCTCCTGGGTGGCATTCTGGAGCAGGAACTCCGCATGATTCCATCTGGCGCCTGGGTAGCTGTCGATCTGCACGTCATCTGGTGTGAAGTCGAAAAAGCCGCAGATGTTGGAGTCCCCCAGGATGATGTTCTTCTCCCGAATGTGGAGCGTCCACTCCTGCAGCTTTCTGTTCGTAGTGGGGTGCCTGGTGGGTTCACACACCTTCTTTGCAGGACTCCGTGGAAAAAGGAGTGAGAGGCTGTCCGCAGGGTTGTCCAGTTGGAAGCGAGTCTGGACACTAGACTGCAGTCTGTCTGTGGAGGGAGCTGGAAGATGCTTCAGTTTGGTCAGAGCCTTTCTAGCAGGTGCATCACTGAGCACAGGTGAATCCCCTCTGAGAGGAGAGGGGGAGGGACTGGACTCTATTGATGAGAGGTCCAGCAGGATCTGACTGAGGTCACTGGGAGGTGAAGCAGCTCTGGCGTGGCTGGTGCCCTCACCAGGGGAGTCCTCTTCTTTTCTTTGGAGCGTTTTTGAAGCTCTTTGAGCTTTGGGAAGGACCTCAAACTCAGGGCTGAGCTGTGTGGCCTCCGGGGGGCTGTCAGCTGATGGCTGGTACAGGGTGAAGTCCAGAAGCCAATCGTTTTGTGGAGGTTCTGTCATCACTCCCACAGAATTGCGGGATGGTGTGGCATCTCTAGGTGGAGAGTGTATTTCTGCCCTCACCTCAATCCTCTGTGGTGCTGCAGACGTAGGAACTGACCTTCGTGCCTCAGTGAGCAGAGGTTGAACGTCCAGCAGATGAGCTGTTGCAGCATCTTGTGGTGGTCTGGACTGGCCTGCAGCTGGGGTCTCATCTTGTGGGGGTGCAGCAGCAGCAGCAGTCGGAACAGCAGCAGCCGGAGCAGCGGCAGCCGGAGCAGCAGCATCCGCAGGAGCATCATCTTTGGTGAGATCTGCTAACTTAGCCACAATGACAGCGTGAGCATGATCAAGCGTCTCCTGTTTTATGCGGGGGCCCAAATTCCTTTTGGCCCAGGAGGACGCAATGTCAAAGGGGGCTGCCCAGTCCATTATAGGAAACTTGGACAGTCTCTGGACTTCCTCATCAATATTGTCAGTGTAATGATCACGCAGAATTAGAGTCGTGTTATGAGCCCAGTATTTAGCGTTGCCCTCAATCAGAGTCAGTGTTGTTCTGGTGGGGTTCGCTGGTTTTATTACTGTGGCCAGATTCTGTGTAATTCTGTCCAGGGAAGGAGGAAGCTTCTCCTGGGTGACGTTCTGCAAATGATGCACGGCTTTAATGAGTCTATGAATTATGCGGACTTTTCCAACAAAGTCCGGATCATCTGATTGTCTTTCTTGAGGCTGGTTCATTTGACGTGCTCTGGTGTTTACATTAGAAAACCAGCGAGATTGTCTGGGGCCGCGGTACTCACGGTTCTGAGGTCCGGTCCAGTAACGCGGAGCGGGGGCGTTGCGGGGTGCATTACGGTTGTTATAACGCCAACCATAAGATCGATTATTTCGCTGTTGATGGTAAAAGTCCAGCTCATCGTCTCTTCTGTTGCCCCTTACCACCGAAGCGTAGCTGCGGCTTCCATCTCTCCGAGGGTAGCTCCCCCAGCGCGGAGCCGGAAGCTGGCGGTTGTTTACCGGGCGAAATCTTCGTCTGCCCCTGTTGTAGCGAACCACGGTCCAATCGTCATCTTCATAGCGAAGCGCCATCTTGCGGCCGGATTTTCTCCGTGAAAAAAACAACAGCTTCAAAAGAACCCTTTGCTAGGACCGTAGCTTAAGGGGCTTATGCTAATGAAGGAGAAGACGTTTTTCGACGAAAAAATCTGTTTTTATTGTCCAACTTGACAAAAAATACAGAGAAACAAGCCTAAAAAACAACGTTTCGGTTCTGTGTCGAACCTTCGTCAGGTCTGGCTTGCTAAAAGTGTCGAAAACTTACAACTGTGAAGAGCTCGCGGCAGGAGCAACCAGCAGTGACGCAGTTCAAGTGTGCTCTGAGCTATAGGCTCTGCTGCCGAGCCTCGCGCAGCCTCAGTGGGTGAGGAGCCTCCTTGTGGAGAAAACCGGCATCGAACAAAACAAGCACTCAACAGATGTGAAGCCTCCTTGTGGAGGAACTGAAAACTGCAATGACGTTTTTTTGAAAAAACAATGAAAACCTGCACATATGAAGATTGAAATCCTCCTAACCCATAAATTCGAAGTTTATAATATTTATGACCAATAAAAAATGAACTTTATAGCACTTCCAGACTGAGAATTCAACCAATTGTAATGCAATCAAACAATTACAGTGAGGAAGTATGTTCATTACTGCATTGTCCTGTTCTCAATGGGGAGAGAGAGAGAGAGAAGAGAGAAGAGTCACAATGGACCAGGGTGAAGGGCACTGGCTCGTTAGGGGAAGTCGACTGAAAATCGCGCCGCCAAAGGCGGCGTGATTTTAATGCTCGGGCCATCTTGGAACCCAGTCCAGAGGTCATCCTCCCTCAGACTCAAATAGGATCCTTGTTTGGGATAAATAAATAAATGAAGTATGTGGGGAAAACAGATTGCTCGCCCAGCTTTATAAGTTATAATTGAATGTTATCCTGATGGAGTTTTGATTAGGATTAGAGCAGAACAAGGGGTTCTGGTTAGGATTAGGGTTAAGCCCAGGGGTAAGGGTTAAACGGGGGGTGCTCGAAAATTAGGGTTAGGCAAAGGTCAAAGGGTTAGGGTTAGGAGAAGGGGGGGGGGGTGTTAAATTTGAGATATCGAACTAAATGAATAATGAATAAAAGTGTTGAGGTTATTAAGGGCCCTTCTGATTGAGCCCTTTTGGATGTGTGGTTTCAAGTCTTGTGATCCAAATCCGTTCAGCTCTGCGTCTCTGAGCTGTTGTCCATCTGGGGTTAGTTTCAATTACTGACGCACTTACAGAATCCCATCCATGGGAGATGAAGTGAGAAACTAAATGTGTGTGGGTGTTTTTGTGCTTGAGTATATTATATCTGTGTTGGGTGAACCTGATCAATATGGAGTTTCCTGTTTCCCCCACATACTGCAACCCACATTTCAGACAGGTGATCAAATAAACACAGTTCTTAGAGTGCGGAGTGCCCCTTGATGATGAGGGGTAAACATTGTGGTTATAAAAACTTTGGAGCCACTTTTTTTGCCTGAAAAACTGTGAGTGACTCCTGGATGAGGTTTGCTTAGAAGAGGAAACTTTCGCCTTCACTAAATGATCACCAAGATTCTGATTCCTTCTGAAGGCTGAAATGATTGTGTGGTCTTTCAGAACTGTGGTCTCCTGAGCGAGAATCTGAAAGTTTGTTCTGATGACCCTCAACAGCTTCAGGGAGAAGGGAGAATACGTGACAATAACTGGCATGATGGGTGAAAGATTGATGGGTCTGGTTTCAAGAAAGGATTTAAAGCACTTTCTTAAGAAGGACCGAGAATACCCTCTAGTGGCCAGGGATGCAAACAGTATTTTTGTGGATTGCCTGAAATCAGATGGTTGACTGCTGATTCTGTGAAATCTTAAGAGCTGCGATTTGATTAATCCAGCAAAGGTGTGTCTTGGATGAAAACTGGTTTTGTGTAGGAGAGCATGTGTGTCTGTGGGTTTGAAAAAGACTTTGATGTCCAATTGGTGAGTGATGTGGAAATTATCACCTTTAAATGTTGTAGTGTCCAAAAAATCCACAGATGTTTTATGGCTAGTGGATTTTAGCTTTATGGATGGATTGTGGCTGTTGAGTGTCCTCAGAAACATCTCAAACTCTCGCTCAGAATGGGTCCATACTCCCCAAATGTCATCCAGGTATCTGAAATAACACAGTGGTTTCAATGAACATTTTTGCAGGGCTGAAGTTTCCCATTCTGCCATAAAAATATTTGCATATGCTGGAGCAAATTTCTTACCCATGGCAGTACCTTTGATTTGTAAGAAAAAATCATCATTAAACATGAAATCATTTCTTCTCAAGTTGATTTGTAACAGTTGCAGCAGCTCCTTGTCAGGCCTTCTGTGATCTGGATACTTGAAAAAACAGTTTCTGATGGACTGAATTCCCTCCTCTATGTCTATGTTTGTATAAAGACTGTCAATGTCCATGGTGAATAAAATTGAATCCTGTGGAATGACTAATTGTTTCACTTTGTCAATAAAATCATAGGTGTCTTTAATGTAACTGTCATGTTTAATGGACAAAGGATTAAGGTAGTGATCTATAAATTCTGCTGTGCGGTACGTCTCGCTGTCACAGTCAGAAACTATAGGTCTACCTGGAGGGATCTGGAAAGGGACGCTCCACTTCTGCGGGTCTTTATGAATTTTTGGGAGCGTGTAAAAGAGCCTAGCTCTTGGCTGAGGGGGGCCCATTAGATAATTTCTTTGTTTAGCATTAATAAATTTCTTTTCATACAAGGTTTTGATAATTTTTTCAACTGAGGGGATTGTTTCCATATAAATGGGTTGTTTTAGCTTAGAATAATAGGTTTTGTCATTCAACTGTCTGTAGCCCTCCTTTAAATAATCCTTTTTGTCCATAATCACCACAGCACTTCCCTTATCAGCAGGTTTAATGATAATGTCAACATTGCTGCACAACTCTTTCAAAGCCTTCTCTTCATCCCTGGTTAAATTTGGTTTGATGTATGTTTTTTTGAAATTATGCTCAAAGTAATCTATGTCATTTTGAATGAGTGTGCGCACCTGGGTTGGGAGCTGCCCCAATGCAGGTGACCACTCTGATTTTGGAGTAAAAGGTTGTGATTTTGAAATTTCTTTATCTTTGTAATATAGTTTTAATTTTAATCGTCTGTGATATTCTTGGATATCATTTCTACACTGAAATTTAGAATATCTATTTTGGCCTCTAGTTGGGATGAAGGTTAAGCCTCTGCTGAGTAGAGAGAGTTGTGCATTAGAAAGGACAAATTTCTTACATAGGTTAATGACACCCTTATTCCCTTCCTGTCGAAGCAGGCTTAAGGGAACATTTAGTTTACCCACTGCAACCAGTGCTGGAGCATTGCTCTGGCTGTGTCCGGGCTCCAATGGATGTTGTCCTCCTGAGTGGAGAACTGGTCATCTGGGAGAGGAGGGATGTGGTGGTCCAGACTCGTGATGTAGTTATTAATAGCCTGGAGAGTGACCTTATCCTGTTCTTGGAGAGCTCCAGAGAAGTTAATAGCAGGGACATAAACGTGTGCATTAGGAAAACTTTCCTGAGCCACCTCCAGCGCTCTTCTGACGTCCAGAAGGGCTGCTCTTCTGTCCCTCTGTGACCTGTTGTTAATCCCAAAAGACAGGATCATTTTATCGACCGCTGTCTCCTGGGTGGCATTCTGGAGCAGGAACTCCGCATGATTCCATCTGGCGCCTGGGTAGCTGTCGATCTGCACGTCATCTGGTGTGAAGTCGAAAAAGCCGCAGATGTTGGAGTCCCCCAGGATGATGTTCTTCTCCCGAATGTGGAGCGTCCACTCCTGCAGCTTTCTGTTCGTAGTGGGGTGCCTGGTGGGTTCACACACCTTCTTTGCAGGACTCCGTGGAAAAAGGAGTGAGAGGCTGTCCGCAGGGTTGTCCAGTTGGAAGCGAGTCTGGACACTAGACTGCAGTCTGTCTGTGGAGGGAGCTGGAAGATGCTTCAGTTTGGTCAGAGCCTTTCTAGCAGGTGCATCACTGAGCACAGGTGAATCCCCTCTGAGAGGAGAGGGGGAGGGACTGGACTCTATTGATGAGAGGTCCAGCAGGATCTGACTGAGGTCACTGGGAGGTGAAGCAGCTCTGGCGTGGCTGGTGCCCTCACCAGGGGAGTCCTCTTCTTTTCTTTGGAGCGTTTTTGAAGCTCTTTGAGCTTTGGGAAGGACCTCAAACTCAGGGCTGAGCTGTGTGGCCTCCGGGGGGCTGTCAGCTGATGGCTGGTACAGGGTGAAGTCCAGAAGCCAATCGTTTTGTGGAGGTTCTGTCATCACTCCCACAGAATTGCGGGATGGTGTGGCATCTCTAGGTGGAGAGTGTATTTCTGCCCTCACCTCAATCCTCTGTGGTGCTGCAGACGTAGGAACTGACCTTCGTGCCTCAGTGAGCAGAGGTTGAACGTCCAGCAGATGAGCTGTTGCAGCATCTTGTGGTGGTCTGGACTGGCCTGCAGCTGGGGTCTCATCTTGTGGGGGTGCAGCAGCAGCAGCAGTCGGAACAGCAGCAGCCGGAGCAGCGGCAGCCGGAGCAGCAGCATCCGCAGGAGCATCATCTTTGGTGAGATCTGCTAACTTAGCCACAATGACAGCGTGAGCATGATCAAGCGTCTCCTGTTTTATGCGGGGGCCCAAATTCCTTTTGGCCCAGGAGGACGCAATGTCAAAGGGGGCTGCCCAGTCCATTATAGGAAACTTGGACAGTCTCTGGACTTCCTCATCAATATTGTCAGTGTAATGATCACGCAGAATTAGAGTCGTGTTATGAGCCCAGTATTTAGCGTTGCCCTCAATCAGAGTCAGTGTTGTTCTGGTGGGGTTCGCTGGTTTTATTACTGTGGCCAGATTCTGTGTAATTCTGTCCAGGGAAGGAGGAAGCTTCTCCTGGGTGACGTTCTGCAAATGATGCACGGCTTTAATGAGTCTATGAATTATGCGGACTTTTCCAACAAAGTCCGGATCATCTGATTGTCTTTCTTGAGGCTGGTTCATTTGACGTGCTCTGGTGTTTACATTAGAAAACCAGCGAGATTGTCTGGGGCCGCGGTACTCACGGTTCTGAGGTCCGGTCCAGTAACGCGGAGCGGGGGCGTTGCGGGGTGCATTACGGTTGTTATAACGCCAACCATAAGATCGATTATTTCGCTGTTGATGGTAAAAGTCCAGCTCATCGTCTCTTCTGTTGCCCCTTACCACCGAAGCGTAGCTGCGGCTTCCATCTCTCCGAGGGTAGCTCCCCCAGCGCGGAGCCGGAAGCTGGCGGTTGTTTACCGGGCGAAATCTTCGTCTGCCCCTGTTGTAGCGAACCACGGTCCAATCGTCATCTTCATAGCGAAGCGCCATCTTGCGGCCGGATTTTCTCCGTGAAAAAAACAACAGCTTCAAAAGAACCCTTTGCTAGGACCGTAGCTTAAGGGGCTTATGCTAATGAAGGAGAAGACGTTTTTCGACGAAAAAATCTGTTTTTATTGTCCAACTTGACAAAAAATACAGAGAAACAAGCCTAAAAAACAACGTTTCGGTTCTGTGTCGAACCTTCGTCAGGTCTGGCTTGCTAAAAGTGTCGAAAACTTACAACTGTGAAGAGCTCGCGGCAGGAGCAACCAGCAGTGACGCAGTTCAAGTGTGCTCTGAGCTATAGGCTCTGCTGCCGAGCCTCGCGCAGCCTCAGTGGGTGAGGAGCCTCCTTGTGGAGAAAACCGGCATCGAACAAAACAAGCACTCAACAGATGTGAAGCCTCCTTGTGGAGGAACTGAAAACTGCAATGACGTTTTTTTGAAAAAACAATGAAAACCTGCACATATGAAGATTGAAATCCTCCTAACCCATAAATTCGAAGTTTATAATATTTATGACCAATAAAAAATGAACTTTATAGCACTTCCAGACTGAGAATTCAACCAATTGTAATGCAATCAAACAATTACAGTGAGGAAGTATGTTCATTACTGCATTGTCCTGTTCTCAATGGGGAGAGAGAGAGAGAGAGAGAGAAGAGTCACAATGGACCAGGGTGAAGGGCACTGGCTCGTTAGGGGAAGTCGACTGAAAATCGCGCCGCCAAAGGCGGCGTGATTTTAATGCTCGGGCCATCTTGGAACCCAGTCCAGAGGTCATCCTCCCTCAGACTCAAATAGGATCCTTGTTTGGGATAAATAAATAAATGAAGTATGTGGGGAAAACAGATTGCTCGCCCAGCTTTATAAGTTATAATTGAATGTTATCCTGATGGAGTTTTGATTAGGATTAGAGCAGAACAAGGGGTTCTGGTTAGGATTAGGGTTAAGCCCAGGGGTAAGGGTTAAACGGGGGGTGCTCGAAAATTAGGGTTAGGCAAAGGTCAAAGGGTTAGGGTTAGGAGAAGGGGGGGGGGTGTTAAATTTGAGATATCGAACTAAATGAATAATGAATAAAAGTGTTGAGGTTATTAAGGGCCCTTCTGATTGAGCCCTTTTGGATGTGTGGTTTCAAGTCTTGTGATCCAAATCCGTTCAGCTCTGCGTCTCTGAGCTGTTGTCCATCTGGGGTTAGTTTCAATTACTGACGCACTTACAGAATCCCATCCATGGGAGATGAAGTGAGAAACTAAATGTGTGTGGGTGTTTTTGTGCTTGAGTATATTATATCTGTGTTGGGTGAACCTGATCAATATGGAGTTTCCTGTTTCCCCCACATACTGCAACCCACATTTCAGACAGGTGATCAAATAAACACAGTTCTTAGAGTGCGGAGTGCCCCTTGATGATGAGGGGTAAACATTGTGGTTATAAAAACTTTGGAGCCACTTTTTTTGCCTGAAAAACTGTGAGTGACTCCTGGATGAGGTTTGCTTAGAAGAGGAAACTTTCGCCTTCACTAAATGATCACCAAGATTCTGATTCCTTCTGAAGGCTGAAATGATTGTGTGGTCTTTCAGAACTGTGGTCTCCTGAGCGAGAATCTGAAAGTTTGTTCTGATGACCCTCAACAGCTTCAGGGAGAAGGGAGAATACGTGACAATAACTGGCATGATGGGTGAAAGATTGATGGGTCTGGTTTCAAGAAAGGATTTAAAGCACTTTCTTAAGAAGGACCGAGAATACCCTCTAGTGGCCAGGGATGCAAACAGTATTTTTGTGGATTGCCTGAAATCAGATGGTTGACTGCTGATTCTGTGAAATCTTAAGAGCTGCGATTTGATTAATCCAGCAAAGGTGTGTCTTGGATGAAAACTGGTTTTGTGTAGGAGAGCATGTGTGTCTGTGGGTTTGAAAAAGACTTTGATGTCCAATTGGTGAGTGATGTGGAAATTATCACCTTTAAATGTTGTAGTGTCCAAAAAATCCACAGATGTTTTATGGCTAGTGGATTTTAGCTTTATGGATGGATTGTGGCTGTTGAGTGTCCTCAGAAACATCTCAAACTCTCGCTCAGAATGGGTCCATACTCCCCAAATGTCATCCAGGTATCTGAAATAACACAGTGGTTTCAATGAACATTTTTGCAGGGCTGAAGTTTCCCATTCTGCCATAAAAATATTTGCATATGCTGGAGCAAATTTCTTACCCATGGCAGTACCTTTGATTTGTAAGAAAAAATCATCATTAAACATGAAATCATTTCTTCTCAAGTTGATTTGTAACAGTTGCAGCAGCTCCTTGTCAGGCCTTCTGTGATCTGGATACTTGAAAAAACAGTTTCTGATGGACTGAATTCCCTCCTCTATGTCTATGTTTGTATAAAGACTGTCAATGTCCATGGTGAATAAAATTGAATCCTGTGGAATGACTAATTGTTTCACTTTGTCAATAAAATCATAGGTGTCTTTAATGTAACTGTCATGTTTAATGGACAAAGGATTAAGGTAGTGATCTATAAATTCTGCTGTGCGGTACGTCTCGCTGTCACAGTCAGAAACTATAGGTCTACCTGGAGGGATCTGGAAAGGGACGCTCCACTTCTGCGGGTCTTTATGAATTTTTGGGAGCGTGTAAAAGAGCCTAGCTCTTGGCTGAGGGGGGCCCATTAGATAATTTCTTTGTTTAGCATTAATAAATTTCTTTTCATACAAGGTTTTGATAATTTTTTCAACTGAGGGGATTGTTTCCATATAAATGGGTTGTTTTAGCTTAGAATAATAGGTTTTGTCATTCAACTGTCTGTAGCCCTCCTTTAAATAATCCTTTTTGTCCATAATCACCACAGCACTTCCCTTATCAGCAGGTTTAATGATAATGTCAACATTGCTGCACAACTCTTTCAAAGCCTTCTCTTCATCCCTGGTTAAATTTGGTTTGATGTATGTTTTTTTGAAATTATGCTCAAAGTAATCTATGTCATTTTGAATGAGTGTGCGCACCTGGGTTGGGAGCTGCCCCAATGCAGGTGACCACTCTGATTTTGGAGTAAAAGGTTGTGATTTTGAAATTTCTTTATCTTTGTAATATAGTTTTAATTTTAATCGTCTGTGATATTCTTGGATATCATTTCTACACTGAAATTTAGAATATCTATTTTGGCCTCTAGTTGGGATGAA
Organism: Oryzias latipes; assembly: GCF_053564925.1. NCBI lineage: Eukaryota > Metazoa > Chordata > Actinopteri > Beloniformes > Adrianichthyidae > Oryzias > Oryzias latipes. The sequence continues at coordinate 25,226,385 of NC_136260.1, forward strand.
GGTTAAGCCTCTGCTGAGTAGAGAGAGTTGTGCATTAGAAAGGACAAATTTCTTACATAGGTTAATGACACCCTTATTCCCTTCCTGTCGAAGCAGGCTTAAGGGAACATTTAGTTTACCCACTGCAACCAGTGCTGGAGCATTGCTCTGGCTGTGTCCGGGCTCCAATGGATGTTGTCCTCCTGAGTGGAGAACTGGTCATCTGGGAGAGGAGGGATGTGGTGGTCCAGACTCGTGATGTAGTTATTAATAGCCTGGAGAGTGACCTTATCCTGTTCTTGGAGAGCTCCAGAGAAGTTAATAGCAGGGACATAAACGTGTGCATTAGGAAAACTTTCCTGAGCCACCTCCAGCGCTCTTCTGACGTCCAGAAGGGCTGCTCTTCTGTCCCTCTGTGACCTGTTGTTAATCCCAAAAGACAGGATCATTTTATCGACCGCTGTCTCCTGGGTGGCATTCTGGAGCAGGAACTCCGCATGATTCCATCTGGCGCCTGGGTAGCTGTCGATCTGCACGTCATCTGGTGTGAAGTCGAAAAAGCCGCAGATGTTGGAGTCCCCCAGGATGATGTTCTTCTCCCGAATGTGGAGCGTCCACTCCTGCAGCTTTCTGTTCGTAGTGGGGTGCCTGGTGGGTTCACACACCTTCTTTGCAGGACTCCGTGGAAAAAGGAGTGAGAGGCTGTCCGCAGGGTTGTCCAGTTGGAAGCGAGTCTGGACACTAGACTGCAGTCTGTCTGTGGAGGGAGCTGGAAGATGCTTCAGTTTGGTCAGAGCCTTTCTAGCAGGTGCATCACTGAGCACAGGTGAATCCCCTCTGAGAGGAGAGGGGGAGGGACTGGACTCTATTGATGAGAGGTCCAGCAGGATCTGACTGAGGTCACTGGGAGGTGAAGCAGCTCTGGCGTGGCTGGTGCCCTCACCAGGGGAGTCCTCTTCTTTTCTTTGGAGCGTTTTTGAAGCTCTTTGAGCTTTGGGAAGGACCTCAAACTCAGGGCTGAGCTGTGTGGCCTCCGGGGGGCTGTCAGCTGATGGCTGGTACAGGGTGAAGTCCAGAAGCCAATCGTTTTGTGGAGGTTCTGTCATCACTCCCACAGAATTGCGGGATGGTGTGGCATCTCTAGGTGGAGAGTGTATTTCTGCCCTCACCTCAATCCTCTGTGGTGCTGCAGACGTAGGAACTGACCTTCGTGCCTCAGTGAGCAGAGGTTGAACGTCCAGCAGATGAGCTGTTGCAGCATCTTGTGGTGGTCTGGACTGGCCTGCAGCTGGGGTCTCATCTTGTGGGGGTGCAGCAGCAGCAGCAGTCGGAACAGCAGCAGCCGGAGCAGCGGCAGCCGGAGCAGCAGCATCCGCAGGAGCATCATCTTTGGTGAGATCTGCTAACTTAGCCACAATGACAGCGTGAGCATGATCAAGCGTCTCCTGTTTTATGCGGGGGCCCAAATTCCTTTTGGCCCAGGAGGACGCAATGTCAAAGGGGGCTGCCCAGTCCATTATAGGAAACTTGGACAGTCTCTGGACTTCCTCATCAATATTGTCAGTGTAATGATCACGCAGAATTAGAGTCGTGTTATGAGCCCAGTATTTAGCGTTGCCCTCAATCAGAGTCAGTGTTGTTCTGGTGGGGTTCGCTGGTTTTATTACTGTGGCCAGATTCTGTGTAATTCTGTCCAGGGAAGGAGGAAGCTTCTCCTGGGTGACGTTCTGCAAATGATGCACGGCTTTAATGAGTCTATGAATTATGCGGACTTTTCCAACAAAGTCCGGATCATCTGATTGTCTTTCTTGAGGCTGGTTCATTTGACGTGCTCTGGTGTTTACATTAGAAAACCAGCGAGATTGTCTGGGGCCGCGGTACTCACGGTTCTGAGGTCCGGTCCAGTAACGCGGAGCGGGGGCGTTGCGGGGTGCATTACGGTTGTTATAACGCCAACCATAAGATCGATTATTTCGCTGTTGATGGTAAAAGTCCAGCTCATCGTCTCTTCTGTTGCCCCTTACCACCGAAGCGTAGCTGCGGCTTCCATCTCTCCGAGGGTAGCTCCCCCAGCGCGGAGCCGGAAGCTGGCGGTTGTTTACCGGGCGAAATCTTCGTCTGCCCCTGTTGTAGCGAACCACGGTCCAATCGTCATCTTCATAGCGAAGCGCCATCTTGCGGCCGGATTTTCTCCGTGAAAAAAACAACAGCTTCAAAAGAACCCTTTGCTAGGACCGTAGCTTAAGGGGCTTATGCTAATGAAGGAGAAGACGTTTTTCGACGAAAAAATCTGTTTTTATTGTCCAACTTGACAAAAAATACAGAGAAACAAGCCTAAAAAACAACGTTTCGGTTCTGTGTCGAACCTTCGTCAGGTCTGGCTTGCTAAAAGTGTCGAAAACTTACAACTGTGAAGAGCTCGCGGCAGGAGCAACCAGCAGTGACGCAGTTCAAGTGTGCTCTGAGCTATAGGCTCTGCTGCCGAGCCTCGCGCAGCCTCAGTGGGTGAGGAGCCTCCTTGTGGAGAAAACCGGCATCGAACAAAACAAGCACTCAACAGATGTGAAGCCTCCTTGTGGAGGAACTGAAAACTGCAATGACGTTTTTTTGAAAAAACAATGAAAACCTGCACATATGAAGATTGAAATCCTCCTAACCCATAAATTCGAAGTTTATAATATTTATGACCAATAAAAAATGAACTTTATAGCACTTCCAGACTGAGAATTCAACCAATTGTAATGCAATCAAACAATTACAGTGAGGAAGTATGTTCATTACTGCATTGTCCTGTTCTCAATGGGGAGAGAGAGAGAGAGAGAGAGAGAAGAGTCACAATGGACCAGGGTGAAGGGCACTGGCTCGTTAGGGGAAGTCGACTGAAAATCGCGCCGCCAAAGGCGGCGTGATTTTAATGCTCGGGCCATCTTGGAACCCAGTCCAGAGGTCATCCTCCCTCAGACTCAAATAGGATCCTTGTTTGGGATAAATAAATAAATGAAGTATGTGGGGAAAACAGATTGCTCGCCCAGCTTTATAAGTTATAATTGAATGTTATCCTGATGGAGTTTTGATTAGGATTAGAGCAGAACAAGGGGTTCTGGTTAGGATTAGGGTTAAGCCCAGGGGTAAGGGTTAAACGGGGGGTGCTCGAAAATTAGGGTTAGGCAAAGGTCAAAGGGTTAGGGTTAGGAGAAGGGGGGGGGGGTGTTAAATTTGAGATATCGAACTAAATGAATAATGAATAAAAGTGTTGAGGTTATTAAGGGCCCTTCTGATTGAGCCCTTTTGGATGTGTGGTTTCAAGTCTTGTGATCCAAATCCGTTCAGCTCTGCGTCTCTGAGCTGTTGTCCATCTGGGGTTAGTTTCAATTACTGACGCACTTACAGAATCCCATCCATGGGAGATGAAGTGAGAAACTAAATGTGTGTGGGTGTTTTTGTGCTTGAGTATATTATATCTGTGTTGGGTGAACCTGATCAATATGGAGTTTCCTGTTTCCCCCACATACTGCAACCCACATTTCAGACAGGTGATCAAATAAACACAGTTCTTAGAGTGCGGAGTGCCCCTTGATGATGAGGGGTAAACATTGTGGTTATAAAAACTTTGGAGCCACTTTTTTTGCCTGAAAAACTGTGAGTGACTCCTGGATGAGGTTTGCTTAGAAGAGGAAACTTTCGCCTTCACTAAATGATCACCAAGATTCTGATTCCTTCTGAAGGCTGAAATGATTGTGTGGTCTTTCAGAACTGTGGTCTCCTGAGCGAGAATCTGAAAGTTTGTTCTGATGACCCTCAACAGCTTCAGGGAGAAGGGAGAATACGTGACAATAACTGGCATGATGGGTGAAAGATTGATGGGTCTGGTTTCAAGAAAGGATTTAAAGCACTTTCTTAAGAAGGACCGAGAATACCCTCTAGTGGCCAGGGATGCAAACAGTATTTTTGTGGATTGCCTGAAATCAGATGGTTGACTGCTGATTCTGTGAAATCTTAAGAGCTGCGATTTGATTAATCCAGCAAAGGTGTGTCTTGGATGAAAACTGGTTTTGTGTAGGAGAGCATGTGTGTCTGTGGGTTTGAAAAAGACTTTGATGTCCAATTGGTGAGTGATGTGGAAATTATCACCTTTAAATGTTGTAGTGTCCAAAAAATCCACAGATGTTTTATGGCTAGTGGATTTTAGCTTTATGGATGGATTGTGGCTGTTGAGTGTCCTCAGAAACATCTCAAACTCTCGCTCAGAATGGGTCCATACTCCCCAAATGTCATCCAGGTATCTGAAATAACACAGTGGTTTCAATGAACATTTTTGCAGGGCTGAAGTTTCCCATTCTGCCATAAAAATATTTGCATATGCTGGAGCAAATTTCTTACCCATGGCAGTACCTTTGATTTGTAAGAAAAAATCATCATTAAACATGAAATCATTTCTTCTCAAGTTGATTTGTAACAGTTGCAGCAGCTCCTTGTCAGGCCTTCTGTGATCTGGATACTTGAAAAAACAGTTTCTGATGGACTGAATTCCCTCCTCTATGTCTATGTTTGTATAAAGACTGTCAATGTCCATGGTGAATAAAATTGAATCCTGTGGAATGACTAATTGTTTCACTTTGTCAATAAAATCATAGGTGTCTTTAATGTAACTGTCATGTTTAATGGACAAAGGATTAAGGTAGTGATCTATAAATTCTGCTGTGCGGTACGTCTCGCTGTCACAGTCAGAAACTATAGGTCTACCTGGAGGGATCTGGAAAGGGACGCTCCACTTCTGCGGGTCTTTATGAATTTTTGGGAGCGTGTAAAAGAGCCTAGCTCTTGGCTGAGGGGGGCCCATTAGATAATTTCTTTGTTTAGCATTAATAAATTTCTTTTCATACAAGGTTTTGATAATTTTTTCAACTGAGGGGATTGTTTCCATATAAATGGGTTGTTTTAGCTTAGAATAATAGGTTTTGTCATTCAACTGTCTGTAGCCCTCCTTTAAATAATCCTTTTTGTCCATAATCACCACAGCACTTCCCTTATCAGCAGGTTTAATGATAATGTCAACATTGCTGCACAACTCTTTCAAAGCCTTCTCTTCATCCCTGGTTAAATTTGGTTTGATGTATGTTTTTTTGAAATTATGCTCAAAGTAATCTATGTCATTTTGAATGAGTGTGCGCACCTGGGTTGGGAGCTGCCCCAATGCAGGTGACCACTCTGATTTTGGAGTAAAAGGTTGTGATTTTGAAATTTCTTTATCTTTGTAATATAGTTTTAATTTTAATCGTCTGTGATATTCTTGGATATCATTTCTACACTGAAATTTAGAATATCTATTTTGGCCTCTAGTTGGGATGAAGGTTAAGCCTCTGCTGAGTAGAGAGAGTTGTGCATTAGAAAGGACAAATTTCTTACATAGGTTAATGACACCCTTATTCCCTTCCTGTCGAAGCAGGCTTAAGGGAACATTTAGTTTACCCACTGCAACCAGTGCTGGAGCATTGCTCTGGCTGTGTCCGGGCTCCAATGGATGTTGTCCTCCTGAGTGGAGAACTGGTCATCTGGGAGAGGAGGGATGTGGTGGTCCAGACTCGTGATGTAGTTATTAATAGCCTGGAGAGTGACCTTATCCTGTTCTTGGAGAGCTCCAGAGAAGTTAATAGCAGGGACATAAACGTGTGCATTAGGAAAACTTTCCTGAGCCACCTCCAGCGCTCTTCTGACGTCCAGAAGGGCTGCTCTTCTGTCCCTCTGTGACCTGTTGTTAATCCCAAAAGACAGGATCATTTTATCGACCGCTGTCTCCTGGGTGGCATTCTGGAGCAGGAACTCCGCATGATTCCATCTGGCGCCTGGGTAGCTGTCGATCTGCACGTCATCTGGTGTGAAGTCGAAAAAGCCGCAGATGTTGGAGTCCCCCAGGATGATGTTCTTCTCCCGAATGTGGAGCGTCCACTCCTGCAGCTTTCTGTTCGTAGTGGGGTGCCTGGTGGGTTCACACACCTTCTTTGCAGGACTCCGTGGAAAAAGGAGTGAGAGGCTGTCCGCAGGGTTGTCCAGTTGGAAGCGAGTCTGGACACTAGACTGCAGTCTGTCTGTGGAGGGAGCTGGAAGATGCTTCAGTTTGGTCAGAGCCTTTCTAGCAGGTGCATCACTGAGCACAGGTGAATCCCCTCTGAGAGGAGAGGGGGAGGGACTGGACTCTATTGATGAGAGGTCCAGCAGGATCTGACTGAGGTCACTGGGAGGTGAAGCAGCTCTGGCGTGGCTGGTGCCCTCACCAGGGGAGTCCTCTTCTTTTCTTTGGAGCGTTTTTGAAGCTCTTTGAGCTTTGGGAAGGACCTCAAACTCAGGGCTGAGCTGTGTGGCCTCCGGGGGGCTGTCAGCTGATGGCTGGTACAGGGTGAAGTCCAGAAGCCAATCGTTTTGTGGAGGTTCTGTCATCACTCCCACAGAATTGCGGGATGGTGTGGCATCTCTAGGTGGAGAGTGTATTTCTGCCCTCACCTCAATCCTCTGTGGTGCTGCAGACGTAGGAACTGACCTTCGTGCCTCAGTGAGCAGAGGTTGAACGTCCAGCAGATGAGCTGTTGCAGCATCTTGTGGTGGTCTGGACTGGCCTGCAGCTGGGGTCTCATCTTGTGGGGGTGCAGCAGCAGCAGCAGTCGGAACAGCAGCAGCCGGAGCAGCGGCAGCCGGAGCAGCAGCATCCGCAGGAGCATCATCTTTGGTGAGATCTGCTAACTTAGCCACAATGACAGCGTGAGCATGATCAAGCGTCTCCTGTTTTATGCGGGGGCCCAAATTCCTTTTGGCCCAGGAGGACGCAATGTCAAAGGGGGCTGCCCAGTCCATTATAGGAAACTTGGACAGTCTCTGGACTTCCTCATCAATATTGTCAGTGTAATGATCACGCAGAATTAGAGTCGTGTTATGAGCCCAGTATTTAGCGTTGCCCTCAATCAGAGTCAGTGTTGTTCTGGTGGGGTTCGCTGGTTTTATTACTGTGGCCAGATTCTGTGTAATTCTGTCCAGGGAAGGAGGAAGCTTCTCCTGGGTGACGTTCTGCAAATGATGCACGGCTTTAATGAGTCTATGAATTATGCGGACTTTTCCAACAAAGTCCGGATCATCTGATTGTCTTTCTTGAGGCTGGTTCATTTGACGTGCTCTGGTGTTTACATTAGAAAACCAGCGAGATTGTCTGGGGCCGCGGTACTCACGGTTCTGAGGTCCGGTCCAGTAACGCGGAGCGGGGGCGTTGCGGGGTGCATTACGGTTGTTATAACGCCAACCATAAGATCGATTATTTCGCTGTTGATGGTAAAAGTCCAGCTCATCGTCTCTTCTGTTGCCCCTTACCACCGAAGCGTAGCTGCGGCTTCCATCTCTCCGAGGGTAGCTCCCCCAGCGCGGAGCCGGAAGCTGGCGGTTGTTTACCGGGCGAAATCTTCGTCTGCCCCTGTTGTAGCGAACCACGGTCCAATCGTCATCTTCATAGCGAAGCGCCATCTTGCGGCCGGATTTTCTCCGTGAAAAAAACAACAGCTTCAAAAGAACCCTTTGCTAGGACCGTAGCTTAAGGGGCTTATGCTAATGAAGGAGAAGACGTTTTTCGACGAAAAAATCTGTTTTTATTGTCCAACTTGACAAAAAATACAGAGAAACAAGCCTAAAAAACAACGTTTCGGTTCTGTGTCGAACCTTCGTCAGGTCTGGCTTGCTAAAAGTGTCGAAAACTTACAACTGTGAAGAGCTCGCGGCAGGAGCAACCAGCAGTGACGCAGTTCAAGTGTGCTCTGAGCTATAGGCTCTGCTGCCGAGCCTCGCGCAGCCTCAGTGGGTGAGGAGCCTCCTTGTGGAGAAAACCGGCATCGAACAAAACAAGCACTCAACAGATGTGAAGCCTCCTTGTGGAGGAACTGAAAACTGCAATGACGTTTTTTTGAAAAAACAATGAAAACCTGCACATATGAAGATTGAAATCCTCCTAACCCATAAATTCGAAGTTTATAATATTTATGACCAATAAAAAATGAACTTTATAGCACTTCCAGACTGAGAATTCAACCAATTGTAATGCAATCAAACAATTACAGTGAGGAAGTATGTTCATTACTGCATTGTCCTGTTCTCAATGGGGAGAGAGAGAGAGAGAAGAGAGAAGAGTCACAATGGACCAGGGTGAAGGGCACTGGCTCGTTAGGGGAAGTCGACTGAAAATCGCGCCGCCAAAGGCGGCGTGATTTTAATGCTCGGGCCATCTTGGAACCCAGTCCAGAGGTCATCCTCCCTCAGACTCAAATAGGATCCTTGTTTGGGATAAATAAATAAATGAAGTATGTGGGGAAAACAGATTGCTCGCCCAGCTTTATAAGTTATAATTGAATGTTATCCTGATGGAGTTTTGATTAGGATTAGAGCAGAACAAGGGGTTCTGGTTAGGATTAGGGTTAAGCCCAGGGGTAAGGGTTAAACGGGGGGTGCTCGAAAATTAGGGTTAGGCAAAGGTCAAAGGGTTAGGGTTAGGAGAAGGGGGGGGGGGTGTTAAATTTGAGATATCGAACTAAATGAATAATGAATAAAAGTGTTGAGGTTATTAAGGGCCCTTCTGATTGAGCCCTTTTGGATGTGTGGTTTCAAGTCTTGTGATCCAAATCCGTTCAGCTCTGCGTCTCTGAGCTGTTGTCCATCTGGGGTTAGTTTCAATTACTGACGCACTTACAGAATCCCATCCATGGGAGATGAAGTGAGAAACTAAATGTGTGTGGGTGTTTTTGTGCTTGAGTATATTATATCTGTGTTGGGTGAACTTGATCAATATGGAGTTTCCTGTTTCCCCCACATACTGCAACCCACATTTCAGACAGGTGATCAAATAAACACAGTTCTTAGAGTGCGGAGTGCCCCTTGATGATGAGGGGTAAACATTGTGGTTATAAAAACTTTGGAGCCACTTTTTTTGCCTGAAAAACTGTGAGTGACTCCTGGATGAGGTTTGCTTAGAAGAGGAAACTTTCGCCTTCACTAAATGATCACCAAGATTCTGATTCCTTCTGAAGGCTGAAATGATTGTGTGGTCTTTCAGAACTGTGGTCTCCTGAGCGAGAATCTGAAAGTTTGTTCTGATGACCCTCAACAGCTTCAGGGAGAAGGGAGAATACGTGACAATAACTGGCATGATGGGTGAAAGATTGATGGGTCTGGTTTCAAGAAAGGATTTAAAGCACTTTCTTAAGAAGGACCGAGAATACCCTCTAGTGGCCAGGGATGCAAACAGTATTTTTGTGGATTGCCTGAAATCAGATGGTTGACTGCTGATTCTGTGAAATCTTAAGAGCTGCGATTTGATTAATCCAGCAAAGGTGTGTCTTGGATGAAAACTGGTTTTGTGTAGGAGAGCATGTGTGTCTGTGGGTTTGAAAAAGACTTTGATGTCCAATTGGTGAGTGATGTGGAAATTATCACCTTTAAATGTTGTAGTGTCCAAAAAATCCACAGATGTTTTATGGCTAGTGGATTTTAGCTTTATGGATGGATTGTGGCTGTTGAGTGTCCTCAGAAACATCTCAAACTCTCGCTCAGAATGGGTCCATACTCCCCAAATGTCATCCAGGTATCTGAAATAACACAGTGGTTTCAATGAACATTTTTGCAGGGCTGAAGTTTCCCATTCTGCCATAAAAATATTTGCATATGCTGGAGCAAATTTCTTACCCATGGCAGTACCTTTGATTTGTAAGAAAAAATCATCATTAAACATGAAATCATTTCTTCTCAAGTTGATTTGTAACAGTTGCAGCAGCTCCTTGTCAGGCCTTCTGTGATCTGGATACTTGAAAAAACAGTTTCTGATGGACTGAATTCCCTCCTCTATGTCTATGTTTGTATAAAGACTGTCAATGTCCATGGTGAATAAAATTGAATCCTGTGGAATGACTAATTGTTTCACTTTGTCAATAAAATCATAGGTGTCTTTAATGTAACTGTCATGTTTAATGGACAAAGGATTAAGGTAGTGATCTATAAATTCTGCTGTGCGGTACGTCTCGCTGTCACAGTCAGAAACTATAGGTCTACCTGGAGGGATCTGGAAAGGGACGCTCCACTTCTGCGGGTCTTTATGAATTTTTGGGAGCGTGTAAAAGAGCCTAGCTCTTGGCTGAGGGGGGCCCATTAGATAATTTCTTTGTTTAGCATTAATAAATTTCTTTTCATACAAGGTTTTGATAATTTTTTCAACTGAGGGGATTGTTTCCATATAAATGGGTTGTTTTAGCTTAGAATAATAGGTTTTGTCATTCAACTGTCTGTAGCCCTCCTTTAAATAATCCTTTTTGTCCATAATCACCACAGCACTTCCCTTATCAGCAGGTTTAATGATAATGTCAACATTGCTGCACAACTCTTTCAAAGCCTTCTCTTCATCCCTGGTTAAATTTGGTTTGATGTATGTTTTTTTGAAATTATGCTCAAAGTAATCTATGTCATTTTGAATGAGTGTGCGCACCTGGGTTGGGAGCTGCCCCAATGCAGGTGACCACTCTGATTTTGGAGTAAAAGGTTGTGATTTTGAAATTTCTTTATCTTTGTAATATAGTTTTAATTTTAATCGTCTGTGATATTCTTGGATATCATTTCTACACTGAAATTTAGAATATCTATTTTGGCCTCTAGTTGGGATGAAGGTTAAGCCTCTGCTGAGTAGAGAGAGTTGTGCATTAGAAAGGACAAATTTCTTACATAGGTTAATGACACCCTTATTCCCTTCCTGTCGAAGCAGGCTTAAGGGAACATTTAGTTTACCCACTGCAACCAGTGCTGGAGCATTGCTCTGGCTGTGTCCGGGCTCCAATGGATGTTGTCCTCCTGAGTGGAGAACTGGTCATCTGGGAGAGGAGGGATGTGGTGGTCCAGACTCGTGATGTAGTTATTAATAGCCTGGAGAGTGACCTTATCCTGTTCTTGGAGAGCTCCAGAGAAGTTAATAGCAGGGACATAAACGTGTGCATTAGGAAAACTTTCCTGAGCCACCTCCAGCGCTCTTCTGACGTCCAGAAGGGCTGCTCTTCTGTCCCTCTGTGACCTGTTGTTAATCCCAAAAGACAGGATCATTTTATCGACCGCTGTCTCCTGGGTGGCATTCTGGAGCAGGAACTCCGCATGATTCCATCTGGCGCCTGGGTAGCTGTCGATCTGCACGTCATCTGGTGTGAAGTCGAAAAAGCCGCAGATGTTGGAGTCCCCCAGGATGATGTTCTTCTCCCGAATGTGGAGCGTCCACTCCTGCAGCTTTCTGTTCGTAGTGGGGTGCCTGGTGGGTTCACACACCTTCTTTGCAGGACTCCGTGGAAAAAGGAGTGAGAGGCTGTCCGCAGGGTTGTCCAGTTGGAAGCGAGTCTGGACACTAGACTGCAGTCTGTCTGTGGAGGGAGCTGGAAGATGCTTCAGTTTGGTCAGAGCCTTTCTAGCAGGTGCATCACTGAGCACAGGTGAATCCCCTCTGAGAGGAGAGGGGGAGGGACTGGACTCTATTGATGAGAGGTCCAGCAGGATCTGACTGAGGTCACTGGGAGGTGAAGCAGCTCTGGCGTGGCTGGTGCCCTCACCAGGGGAGTCCTCTTCTTTTCTTTGGAGCGTTTTTGAAGCTCTTTGAGCTTTGGGAAGGACCTCAAACTCAGGGCTGAGCTGTGTGGCCTCCGGGGGGCTGTCAGCTGATGGCTGGTACAGGGTGAAGTCCAGAAGCCAATCGTTTTGTGGAGGTTCTGTCATCACTCCCACAGAATTGCGGGATGGTGTGGCATCTCTAGGTGGAGAGTGTATTTCTGCCCTCACCTCAATCCTCTGTGGTGCTGCAGACGTAGGAACTGACCTTCGTGCCTCAGTGAGCAGAGGTTGAACGTCCAGCAGATGAGCTGTTGCAGCATCTTGTGGTGGTCTGGACTGGCCTGCAGCTGGGGTCTCATCTTGTGGGGGTGCAGCAGCAGCAGCAGTCGGAACAGCAGCAGCCGGAGCAGCGGCAGCCGGAGCAGCAGCATCCGCAGGAGCATCATCTTTGGTGAGATCTGCTAACTTAGCCACAATGACAGCGTGAGCATGATCAAGCGTCTCCTGTTTTATGCGGGGGCCCAAATTCCTTTTGGCCCAGGAGGACGCAATGTCAAAGGGGGCTGCCCAGTCCATTATAGGAAACTTGGACAGTCTCTGGACTTCCTCATCAATATTGTCAGTGTAATGATCACGCAGAATTAGAGTCGTGTTATGAGCCCAGTATTTAGCGTTGCCCTCAATCAGAGTCAGTGTTGTTCTGGTGGGGTTCGCTGGTTTTATTACTGTGGCCAGATTCTGTGTAATTCTGTCCAGGGAAGGAGGAAGCTTCTCCTGGGTGACGTTCTGCAAATGATGCACGGCTTTAATGAGTCTATGAATTATGCGGACTTTTCCAACAAAGTCCGGATCATCTGATTGTCTTTCTTGAGGCTGGTTCATTTGACGTGCTCTGGTGTTTACATTAGAAAACCAGCGAGATTGTCTGGGGCCGCGGTACTCACGGTTCTGAGGTCCGGTCCAGTAACGCGGAGCGGGGGCGTTGCGGGGTGCATTACGGTTGTTATAACGCCAACCATAAGATCGATTATTTCGCTGTTGATGGTAAAAGTCCAGCTCATCGTCTCTTCTGTTGCCCCTTACCACCGAAGCGTAGCTGCGGCTTCCATCTCTCCGAGGGTAGCTCCCCCAGCGCGGAGCCGGAAGCTGGCGGTTGTTTACCGGGCGAAATCTTCGTCTGCCCCTGTTGTAGCGAACCACGGTCCAATCGTCATCTTCATAGCGAAGCGCCATCTTGCGGCCGGATTTTCTCCGTGAAAAAAACAACAGCTTCAAAAGAACCCTTTGCTAGGACCGTAGCTTAAGGGGCTTATGCTAATGAAGGAGAAGACGTTTTTCGACGAAAAAATCTGTTTTTATTGTCCAACTTGACAAAAAATACAGAGAAACAAGCCTAAAAAACAACGTTTCGGTTCTGTGTCGAACCTTCGTCAGGTCTGGCTTGCTAAAAGTGTCGAAAACTTACAACTGTGAAGAGCTCGCGGCAGGAGCAACCAGCAGTGACGCAGTTCAAGTGTGCTCTGAGCTATAGGCTCTGCTGCCGAGCCTCGCGCAGCCTCAGTGGGTGAGGAGCCTCCTTGTGGAGAAAACCGGCATCGAACAAAACAAGCACTCAACAGATGTGAAGCCTCCTTGTGGAGGAACTGAAAACTGCAATGACGTTTTTTTGAAAAAACAATGAAAACCTGCACATATGAAGATTGAAATCCTCCTAACCCATAAATTCGAAGTTTATAATATTTATGACCAATAAAAAATGAACTTTATAGCACTTCCAGACTGAGAATTCAACCAATTGTAATGCAATCAAACAATTACAGTGAGGAAGTATGTTCATTACTGCATTGTCCTGTTCTCAATGGGGAGAGAGAGAGAGAGAAGAGAGAAGAGTCACAATGGACCAGGGTGAAGGGCACTGGCTCGTTAGGGGAAGTCGACTGAAAATCGCGCCGCCAAAGGCGGCGTGATTTTAATGCTCGGGCCATCTTGGAACCCAGTCCAGAGGTCATCCTCCCTCAGACTCAAATAGGATCCTTGTTTGGGATAAATAAATAAATGAAGTATGTGGGGAAAACAGATTGCTCGCCCAGCTTTATAAGTTATAATTGAATGTTATCCTGATGGAGTTTTGATTAGGATTAGAGCAGAACAAGGGGTTCTGGTTAGGATTAGGGTTAAGCCCAGGGGTAAGGGTTAAACGGGGGGTGCTCGAAAATTAGGGTTAGGCAAAGGTCAAAGGGTTAGGGTTAGGAGAAGGGGGGGGGGGGTGTTAAATTTGAGATATCGAACTAAATGAATAATGAATAAAAGTGTTGAGGTTATTAAGGGCCCTTCTGATTGAGCCCTTTTGGATGTGTGGTTTCAAGTCTTGTGATCCAAATCCGTTCAGCTCTGCGTCTCTGAGCTGTTGTCCATCTGGGGTTAGTTTCAATTACTGACGCACTTACAGAATCCCATCCATGGGAGATGAAGTGAGAAACTAAATGTGTGTGGGTGTTTTTGTGCTTGAGTATATTATATCTGTGTTGGGTGAACCTGATCAATATGGAGTTTCCTGTTTCCCCCACATACTGCAACCCACATTTCAGACAGGTGATCAAATAAACACAGTTCTTAGAGTGCGGAGTGCCCCTTGATGATGAGGGGTAAACATTGTGGTTATAAAAACTTTGGAGCCACTTTTTTTGCCTGAAAAACTGTGAGTGACTCCTGGATGAGGTTTGCTTAGAAGAGGAAACTTTCGCCTTCACTAAATGATCACCAAGATTCTGATTCCTTCTGAAGGCTGAAATGATTGTGTGGTCTTTCAGAACTGTGGTCTCCTGAGCGAGAATCTGAAAGTTTGTTCTGATGACCCTCAACAGCTTCAGGGAGAAGGGAGAATACGTGACAATAACTGGCATGATGGGTGAAAGATTGATGGGTCTGGTTTCAAGAAAGGATTTAAAGCACTTTCTTAAGAAGGACCGAGAATACCCTCTAGTGGCCAGGGATGCAAACAGTATTTTTGTGGATTGCCTGAAATCAGATGGTTGACTGCTGATTCTGTGAAATCTTAAGAGCTGCGATTTGATTAATCCAGCAAAGGTGTGTCTTGGATGAAAACTGGTTTTGTGTAGGAGAGCATGTGTGTCTGTGGGTTTGAAAAAGACTTTGATGTCCAATTGGTGAGTGATGTGGAAATTATCACCTTTAAATGTTGTAGTGTCCAAAAAATCCACAGATGTTTTATGGCTAGTGGATTTTAGCTTTATGGATGGATTGTGGCTGTTGAGTGTCCTCAGAAACATCTCAAACTCTCGCTCAGAATGGGTCCATACTCCCCAAATGTCATCCAGGTATCTGAAATAACACAGTGGTTTCAATGAACATTTTTGCAGGGCTGAAGTTTCCCATTCTGCCATAAAAATATTTGCATATGCTGGAGCAAATTTCTTACCCATGGCAGTACCTTTGATTTGTAAGAAAAAATCATCATTAAACATGAAATCATTTCTTCTCAAGTTGATTTGTAACAGTTGCAGCAGCTCCTTGTCAGGCCTTCTGTGATCTGGATACTTGAAAAAACAGTTTCTGATGGACTGAATTCCCTCCTCTATGTCTATGTTTGTATAAAGACTGTCAATGTCCATGGTGAATAAAATTGAATCCTGTGGAATGACTAATTGTTTCACTTTGTCAATAAAATCATAGGTGTCTTTAATGTAACTGTCATGTTTAATGGACAAAGGATTAAGGTAGTGATCTATAAATTCTGCTGTGCGGTACGTCTCGCTGTCACAGTCAGAAACTATAGGTCTACCTGGAGGGATCTGGAAAGGGACGCTCCACTTCTGCGGGTCTTTATGAATTTTTGGGAGCGTGTAAAAGAGCCTAGCTCTTGGCTGAGGGGGGCCCATTAGATAATTTCTTTGTTTAGCATTAATAAATTTCTTTTCATACAAGGTTTTGATAATTTTTTCAACTGAGGGGATTGTTTCCATATAAATGGGTTGTTTTAGCTTAGAATAATAGGTTTTGTCATTCAACTGTCTGTAGCCCTCCTTTAAATAATCCTTTTTGTCCATAATCACCACAGCACTTCCCTTATCAGCAGGTTTAATGATAATGTCAACATTGCTGCACAACTCTTTCAAAGCCTTCTCTTCATCCCTGGTTAAATTTGGTTTGATGTATGTTTTTTTGAAATTATGCTCAAAGTAATCTATGTCATTTTGAATGAGTGTGCGCACCTGGGTTGGGAGCTGCCCCAATGCAGGTGACCACTCTGATTTTGGAGTAAAAGGTTGTGATTTTGAAATTTCTTTATCTTTGTAATATAGTTTTAATTTTAATCGTCTGTGATATTCTTGGATATCATTTCTACACTGAAATTTAGAATATCTATTTTGGCCTCTAGTTGGGATGAAGGTTAAGCCTCTGCTGAGTAGAGAGAGTTGTGCATTAGAAAGGACAAATTTCTTACATAGGTTAATGACACCCTTATTCCCTTCCTGTCGAAGCAGGCTTAAGGGAACATTTAGTTTACCCACTGCAACCAGTGCTGGAGCATTGCTCTGGCTGTGTCCGGGCTCCAATGGATGTTGTCCTCCTGAGTGGAGAACTGGTCATCTGGGAGAGGAGGGATGTGGTGGTCCAGACTCGTGATGTAGTTATTAATAGCCTGGAGAGTGACCTTATCCTGTTCTTGGAGAGCTCCAGAGAAGTTAATAGCAGGGACATAAACGTGTGCATTAGGAAAACTTTCCTGAGCCACCTCCAGCGCTCTTCTGACGTCCAGAAGGGCTGCTCTTCTGTCCCTCTGTGACCTGTTGTTAATCCCAAAAGACAGGATCATTTTATCGACCGCTGTCTCCTGGGTGGCATTCTGGAGCAGGAACTCCGCATGATTCCATCTGGCGCCTGGGTAGCTGTCGATCTGCACGTCATCTGGTGTGAAGTCGAAAAAGCCGCAGATGTTGGAGTCCCCCAGGATGATGTTCTTCTCCCGAATGTGGAGCGTCCACTCCTGCAGCTTTCTGTTCGTAGTGGGGTGCCTGGTGGGTTCACACACCTTCTTTGCAGGACTCCGTGGAAAAAGGAGTGAGAGGCTGTCCGCAGGGTTGTCCAGTTGGAAGCGAGTCTGGACACTAGACTGCAGTCTGTCTGTGGAGGGAGCTGGAAGATGCTTCAGTTTGGTCAGAGCCTTTCTAGCAGGTGCATCACTGAGCACAGGTGAATCCCCTCTGAGAGGAGAGGGGGAGGGACTGGACTCTATTGATGAGAGGTCCAGCAGGATCTGACTGAGGTCACTGGGAGGTGAAGCAGCTCTGGCGTGGCTGGTGCCCTCACCAGGGGAGTCCTCTTCTTTTCTTTGGAGCGTTTTTGAAGCTCTTTGAGCTTTGGGAAGGACCTCAAACTCAGGGCTGAGCTGTGTGGCCTCCGGGGGGCTGTCAGCTGATGGCTGGTACAGGGTGAAGTCCAGAAGCCAATCGTTTTGTGGAGGTTCTGTCATCACTCCCACAGAATTGCGGGATGGTGTGGCATCTCTAGGTGGAGAGTGTATTTCTGCCCTCACCTCAATCCTCTGTGGTGCTGCAGACGTAGGAACTGACCTTCGTGCCTCAGTGAGCAGAGGTTGAACGTCCAGCAGATGAGCTGTTGCAGCATCTTGTGGTGGTCTGGACTGGCCTGCAGCTGGGGTCTCATCTTGTGGGGGTGCAGCAGCAGCAGCAGTCGGAACAGCAGCAGCCGGAGCAGCGGCAGCCGGAGCAGCAGCATCCGCAGGAGCATCATCTTTGGTGAGATCTGCTAACTTAGCCACAATGACAGCGTGAGCATGATCAAGCGTCTCCTGTTTTATGCGGGGGCCCAAATTCCTTTTGGCCCAGGAGGACGCAATGTCAAAGGGGGCTGCCCAGTCCATTATAGGAAACTTGGACAGTCTCTGGACTTCCTCATCAATATTGTCAGTGTAATGATCACGCAGAATTAGAGTCGTGTTATGAGCCCAGTATTTAGCGTTGCCCTCAATCAGAGTCAGTGTTGTTCTGGTGGGGTTCGCTGGTTTTATTACTGTGGCCAGATTCTGTGTAATTCTGTCCAGGGAAGGAGGAAGCTTCTCCTGGGTGACGTTCTGCAAATGATGCACGGCTTTAATGAGTCTATGAATTATGCGGACTTTTCCAACAAAGTCCGGATCATCTGATTGTCTTTCTTGAGGCTGGTTAGGGTTAGGGTTAGGGTTAGGGTTAGGGTTAGGGTTAGGGTTAGGGTTAGGGTTAGGGTTAGGGTTAGGGTTAGGGTTAGGGTTAGGGTTAGGGTTAGGGTTAGGGTTAGGGTTAGGGTTAGGGTTAGGGTTAGGGTTAGGGTTAGGGTTAGGGTTAGGGTTAGGGTTAGGGTTAGGGTTAGGGTTAGGGTTAGGGTTAGGGTTAGGGTTAGGGTTAGGGTTAGGGTTAGGGTTAGGGTTAGGGTTAGGGGTTAGGGTTAGGGTTAGGGTTAGGGTTAGGGTTAGGGTTAGGGTTAGGGTTAGGGTTAGGGGTTAGGGTTAGGGTTAGGGTTAGGGTTAGGGTTAGGGTTAGGGTTAGGGTTAGGGTTAGGATTAGGAGGTGAAGCCCTACTCCAGCCAAAATTCGGGAACCTTGGCGCCCTCTTCCAGCCGGAGACGGGAAAGGCACGGTCCATCCTCTGGTCCGGTTGGCCCCGGTAATTAAGGTTGAGCGCACGGGGATTGTTGTAACGTCTCCTACCGTAGCGCACTGTGGTCCAAGCACCTCCATCTTCTTCTCCGTCGTGGAAGTACATGGTAGGTGTCAGTTTTTCCACCAAGGAAAATTTTCAGTAAAAAGGAAAACTTGAAAAATTTGAAAAAGAAAAAATAAGAAAAATGCGGGACAACCACTTAAAAGAGTGTTTTTTATTCACAAAAAATCAAAAAATAAACAATACAAAATTAGAATAAAGTGTGCTCGCTACGCGTTTCGGCAAAATTCTGCCTTCATCAGGCTCTATGCACACAAAAACGTAGCTACCACTTGGCTGAAAAAGCGCAAAAGTGAAAAGAGAGACAAAGGTGGTTGCTTTATTCACTGTCATACACGCGTCGGCCTCATGGGCCCCGCGTGTCCTAAACCATGGGCCCTGCGCGTAATAAGCCATGGGCCCTGCGTGCTCTAAGCCCCTCCCCTGCATGCATGCTGCTGTATTGAGTAGAAACAACCTCGTGAATCCAACCTTCTCCTTATAAATTAGTTATTTTATTTATATTTAGGGTTAAATGAACTTATAAACATTAACTAAGGGTTAGGGTTAGGATTCAAATTAGGGTAACGGTTAGGGTTAGAAACAGAATTAGGGGTAGGGTTAAGATTAGAATAATAACAACAACAACCAAAACCATAACAAGAGTAAAAATAATAATAATGTCTCTCACACTGTTCACAACAACCCTGAGTCATACAACATTTAAGCCTGTTGGCACTCTGGTTCCGAGCAGATATATCCATCTTCTTTCCATTTTTCTCCTTTCATCATCTGTCCATACAGAGTTGCTCTGAATACCACATATTTTTAATGATCTTAAACCATGTGCCAGAAAATGTTTGACCAATGGGGTATGCACCTCTCTCTTGTGAACAATATTATATTTATGTTGCCACATTCTTGTGCTAATGGAGTTTTTGGTTTGTCCCACATATTGTTTATTACACAAAGAACAGGAAATAAGGTAAATGCAGTTTTTTGTTTTGTGTGTGAAGTTCTGTTCAATTTCAAATAGCGTGTGATTTGACTTATTTCTAATCATCTTGGGTCTCCAGAAAAATGTAGGTGATCTTTGAATTTTAGATTGCAAAGGTTTTAATTTTGCTCTAACAAGAAGATCTTTTAGGTTTTTATTCCTCCTGAATGCTGCAATTAGTTTATGATCCTCCAGTAAGCCATTATTTTGTAAAATATCCTGAAAATTGTTCTTAAAGGTTCTCTGAATTATTGTACTAGGTGATGAAAATGTTGTAATAAAGGGAATGATTTTCTTATTGTCCTCCTGTTTTCTCTGTTGAAATGTTTTGAGGCATTTTCTCAAAAATGTTCTGGAGTAACCCCTCTTGCGTAAAGCTTTGAACAAAATTTGAACAGAACTCCAAAAATCCTCAGCTCTGGTACAGATCCTGTGGAATCTCAACAATTGGGATTTAACTACACCTTTATATGTATGTTTAGGGTGAAAACTTGTTTTGTAAAGCAGAGCATGAGTGTCCGTTTCTTTAAAGAAAACCTTAATTCCTAACTGTTGTGTCTGTGCAAAATTTGGGCCTTTGTACACTGTTGTGTCCAGAAAATTAACTGCCTGACTCTGTAAATCATATTTAATTTTAATTGAAGGGTCATGATTATTTAAAACATCCACAAATTTTTGAAAATCTGTCTCCGAGTAAGACCAAATTCCCCAGATATCATCCAAATAACGATAATAATATAATGGTTTCTGTGAGCATTTATTTAGTGATTTTTCTTCCCAATCTGCCATGAATATGTTTGCATATGCAGGTGCAAACCTCTTTCCCATTGCTGTTCCTTTGATTTGAAGATAGAATTCCCCATTAAATTCAAAGTCATTTCTAGTTAAATTTATTTCCAATAGTTGTAGAATGGCCTGATCCGGTCTTTTAGAGTCTGGGTATTTTTGTAATGCATTTTTAACTGTTTGTAGACCTGCTTTGATATCTATGTTAGTGTATAGGCTGTCAATGTCCATCGTGAAAAGCAAAGCATCTGCTGGGATTTTAATACCTTTAACTATCTCTATAAAGTGATATGTGTCCTTTATGTAAGCTGGATGTTTAACAGACAGGGGATTTAAATAAAAATCGATAAACTCTGCCGTGTGGTAAGTCTCGCTACCACAATCAGAAACAATAGGTCTCCCGGATGGGAGCTGGAAAGGAATTGTCCATTTTTCCGGATCTTTGTGGATTTTTGGGAGAATATAGAATCTCCTGGGCCTGGGTTCTCTGTCTCCCCTCAGGTAGGATTTTTGTTTTGTTGTAATAAAGTTTTGTTTATGTAAATCATCTAAAATTTGGTTCACCAAAGGAATAGTTTCCAGATAAATAGGCTTATCTAATTTTTTATAATACACTGGGTCATTTAATTGTCTTTGTACTTCCAAAATGTATTGATCCCTTCCCAAAATCACCACTGCGCTGCCCTTATCTGCTGGCTTAATTACAATATGTTTATTGTGAATCAAAGACCTCAAAGCGCGTACTTCTTGTGTTGACATATTGTGTTTTTCTCTGATTGGTTTAAATATTTTAGTAAAGTCCTCCAAATCCCTTTTGATCAAACTATTGATTTCAGGTGGCAGTTTGCCAGCAGGAGGCGTCCACCTTGATGCCGGCAAAAATGGAGGGGGTTCTTCTTTATTTGAACTCTCAAAATATAAGGCTAATTTCAATTTTCTGTGATAATTTTGAATATCCAATTCTAATTGTGTCTTTTGATTTTTTTGAGTGTTAATTGTGGGAATAAAAGTTAAACCCTTATTGAGGAGATTACTTTGTTGTTCTGTCAGAGTGAAATTTTTAGTTAAAACCATAATATTTTGGGACATATGGGGCTGTCCCCTTACATTCCCCACCCTGAATGGACTTAGGGGGCATTCAAGTTTAAAAAGGACCTCCAATGTTCTAACATTGCTCTGGCCGTATCTTCGGTCCAGTGAATAGAATCGTCCTCTGTTGCAAAGTGAGAGTCCTCCAGTAGGGGGATGTGTGACACATTTTTTTCAATATACTGATTTAGCAGTTTAATGTTATTCTGCTCCATTACAGATAGGTCACTGGAAAAATTAACTAATGGGACCCAAATCACAGCAGATGGAAATCTGCTTTTAGCTCCCCTCAGAGCCCCCTGGAGCTGTTTAACAGCCGTTTCTTTAATGTTCTGTTCCTTGGCGTTAATACCGGCTGAAATTACCACATTTTGAACCACCAAATCATCTGGAACGTGGGCTTTCTTAAGTAAAGCCTGCATGTGGCGAAAATTCGCACCTGGATAACTGTCAATCTGCAGATCTGGAATGAGATGGTCTGGAATTCTGGATAAATTCGAGTCCCCAACAATGAGAAACCTTTTCTCAACTTCCAGAGTCCAGTCAATCAGTTTTCTGTTCGTATTAGGGTGACGCTTTACCTTGAAGACCTCCTGCATAGGGGCAGGTGAATCCGCACGGGTCGCTGGCGGACCTGTTAACACAAGCTCCTCCTCTGAAGCTGGAGCCAGGGCAGATGCACTGTCCTCCTCGTATTCTGCCTCCCCCGGGCTGTCCGAAATATAATCCTGCCCCGAACCGGAAACTGGGGGCTCGTAATCCGTATCCACTCCGTCCTCATCGTCGATGCTGTCGCCCTCATCATCGTACTCCTCCTCCTCCTCATCTCCGACGTCGCGATCCTCTCCGTCGGAACTCTCCTCCTCCTGGGAGCTGTCCGGTGCTGAAGATCGGAAAGGCGGCCCCTGTGCCGCCGGTCTGGGAGCAGAGGGTGAAGCCATCTCCACGATCTGCGGGAGAAGGTCCTCCTGCACCACACAGGGGTTGCGGCGGGCTGCAGCTCGCGGTACACGCTGCTCCTTAGGAGCGGCTGCAGGAACTGAATTTGGAGACCCGTCCGGTCTCATGTCCGTCATTGTCCCCACTGAACGGTTTGTGGCCTCGTGACATTCAGCCTGAATGCTTATGGAGACCCGCTCCGGTTGACGGGTCTTCTTTTTTCTCTCTGCCGATGTGCGCGGCTCTCGGCGGTGGTCAGACCTAACCGGTGGAGGAGCCGGTGCCGCTGGACTCCGCCGCTCCGAGTCTGATCTGCAGGCGATGATCAGAGCCTCTGCCTGGTCGAGGACATCCTGCGTAATACGAGGCAGATTTCTGTAAGCCCATCGTGTCGCCACGGTGAAGGCTTCCCTCCAGTCTCTGGTTAAATCACCGGGGAGATCCTGCAACAGTCTGTCCAGCCTTTTCTGGTAGTGATCCTGAAGGATCTGCAGTGTTGTATGTCCCCAGTTTTTGGCGTTGCCTTCAATGAGGTCCAAAACCTCATCCGTAGGATCGGCGGGTTTAATGAGCGAGGCTAATGAGTCCACCGTACGAGTGATCATCAGAGGCTCAGGCTTATTCGGCGTGATGGTTACATTTTGTAAATGATGCACCATCTTAATTACAGCATGTAATTTGCGGATAAGCTGTCCAAGTCTTTCATCCGCCGGTCGCTGAAGGTCCTGCCTGAAATCTGCCGGAGGTCCAAATCTTGTCGCTCGTCTGGTCGGTGAGCCCTGGACCGCTGCTGCATACGAGCGGGGCTGTTGAAAATAAGGTCGGGACCCTCCGAAACGAGGAGGCGCTCGCCAGTTAGGATTAGGAGGTGAAGCCCTACTCCAGCCAAAATTCGGGAACCTTGGCGCCCTCTTCCAGCCGGAGACGGGAAAGGCACGGTCCATCCTCTGGTCCGGTTGGCCCCGGTAATTAAGGTTGAGCGCACGGGGATTGTTGTAACGTCTCCTACCGTAGCGCACTGTGGTCCAAGCACCTCCATCTTCTTCTCCGTCGTGGAAGTACATGGTAGGTGTCAGTTTTTCCACCAAGGAAAATTTTCAGTAAAAAGGAAAACTTGAAAAATTTGAAAAAGAAAAAATAAGAAAAATGCGGGACAACCACTTAAAAGAGTGTTTTTTATTCACAAAAAATCAAAAAATAAACAATACAAAATTAGAATAAAGTGTGCTCGCTACGCGTTTCGGCAAAATTCTGCCTTCATCAGGCTCTATGCACACAAAAACGTAGCTACCACTTGGCTGAAAAAGCGCAAAAGTGAAAAGAGAGACAAAGGTGGTTGCTTTATTCACTGTCATACACGCGTCGGCCTCATGGGCCCCGCGTGTCCTAAACCATGGGCCCTGCGCGTAATAAGCCATGGGCCCTGCGTGCTCTAAGCCCCTCCCCTGCATGCATGCTGCTGTATTGAGTAGAAACAACCTCGTGAATCCAACCTTCTCCTTATAAATTAGTTATTTTATTTATATTTAGGGTTAAATGAACTTATAAACATTAACTAAGGGTTAGGGTTAGGATTCAAATTAGGGTTAGGGTTAGGGTTAGGGTTAGGGTTAGGGTTAGGGTTAGGGTTAGGGTTAGGGTTAGGGTTAGGGTTAGGGTTAGGGTTAGGGTTAGGGTTAGGGTTAGGGTTAGGGTTAGGGTTAGGGTTAGGGTTAGGGTTAGGGTTAGGGGTTAGGGTTAGGGTTAGGGTTAGGGTTAGGGTTAGGGTTAGGGTTAGGGTTAGGGTTAGGGTTAGGGTTAGGGTTAGGGTTAGGGTTAGGGTTAGGGTTAGGGTTAGGGTTAGGGTTAGGGTTAGGGTTAGGGTTAGGGTTAGGGGTTAGGGTTAGGGTTAGGGTTAGGGTTAGGGTTAGGGTTAGGGTTAGGGTTAGGGTTAGGGTTAGGGTTAGGGTTAGGGTTAGGGTTAGGGTTAGGGTTAGGGTTAGGGTTAGGGTTAGGGTTAGGGTTAGGGTTAGGGTTAGGGTTAGGGTAGGGTTAGGGTTAGGGTTAGGGTTAGGGTTAGGGTTAGGGTTAGGGTTAGGGTTAGGGTTAGGGTTAGGGTTAGGGTTAGGGTTAGGGTTAGGGTTAGGGTTAGGGTTAGGGTTAGGGTTAGGGAGGGTTAGGGTTAGGGTTAGGGTTAGGGTTAGGGTTAGGGTTAGGGTTAGGGTTAGGGTTAGGGTTAGGGTTAGGGTTAGGGTTAGGGAGGGTTAGGGTTAGGGTTAGGGTTAGGGTTAGGGTTAGGGTTAGGGTTAGGGGTTAGGGTTAGGGGTTAGGGTTAGGGTTAGGGTTAGGGTTAGGGTTAGGGTTAGGGTTAGGGTTAGGGTTAGGGTTAGGGTTAGGGTTAGGGTTAGGGTTAGGGTTAGGGTTAGGGTTAGGGTTAGGGTGAGGGTTAGGGTTAGGGTTAGGGTTAGGGTTAGGGTTAGGGTTAGGGTTAGGGTTAGGGTTAGGGTTAGGGTTAGGGTTAGGGTTAGGGTTAGGGTTAGGGTTAGGGTTAGGGTTAGGGTTAGGGTTAGGGTTAGGGTTAGGGTTAGGGTTAGGGTTAGGGTTAGGGTTAGGGTTAGGGTTAGGGTTAGGGTTAGGGTTAGGGTTAGGGTTAGGGTTAGGGTTAGGGTTAGGGTTAGGGTTAGGGTTAGGGTTAGGGTTAGGGTTAGGGTTAGGGTTAGGGTTAGGGTTAGGGTTAGGGTTAGGGTTAGGGTTAGGGTTAGGGTTAGGGTTAGGGTTAGGGTTAGGGTTAGGGTTAGGGTTAGGGTTAGGGTTAGGGTTAGGGTTAGGGTTAGGGTTAGGGTTAGGGTTAGGGTTAGGGTTAGGGTTAGGGTTAGGGTTAGGGTTAGGGTTAGGGTTAGGGTTAGGGTTAGGGTTAGGGTTAGGGTTAGGGTTAGGGTTAGGGTTAGGGTTAGGGTTAGGGTTAGGGTTAGGGTTAGGGTTAGGGTTAGGGTTAGGGTTAGGGTTAGGGTTAGGGTTAGGGTTAGGGGTTAGGGTTAGGGTTAGGGTTAGGGTTAGGGTTAGGGTTAGGGTTAGGGTTAGGGGTTAGGGTTAGGGTTAGGGTTAGGGTTAGGGTTAGGGTTAGGGTTAGGGTTAGGTTAGGGTTAGGGTTAGGGTTAGGGTTAGGGTTAGGGTTAGGGTTAGGGTTAGGGTTAGGGTTAGGGTTAGGGTTAGGGTTAGGGTTAGGGTTAGGGTTAGGGTTAGGGTTAGGGTTAGGGTTAGGGTTAGGGTTAGGGTTAGGGTTAGGGTTAGGGTTAGGGTTAGGGTTAGGGTTAGGGTTAGGGTTAGGGTTAGGGGTTAGGGTTAGGGTTAGGGTTAGGGTTAGGGTTAGGGTTAGGGTTAGGGTTAGGGTTAGGGTTAGGGTTAGGGTTAGGGTTAGGGTTAGGGTTAGGGTTAGGGTTAGGGTTAGGGTTAGGGTTAGGGTTAGGGTTAGGGTTAGGGTTAGGGTTAGGGTTAGGGTTAGGGTTAGGGTTAGGGTTAGGGTTAGGGTTAGGGTTAGGGTTAGGGTTAGGGTTAGGGTTAGGGTTAGGGTTAGGGTTAGGGTTAGGGTTAGGGTTAGGTTAGGGTTAGGGTTAGGGTTAGGGTTAGGGTTAGGGTTAGGGTTAGGGTTAGGGTTAGGGTTAGGGTTAGGGTTAGGGTTAGGGTTAGGGTTAGGGTTAGGGTTAGGGTTAGGGTTAGGGTTAGGGTTAGGGTTAGGGTTAGGGTTAGGGTTAGGGTTAGGGTTAGGGTTAGGGTTAGGGTTAGGGTTAGGGTTAGGGTTAGGGTTAGGGTTAGGGTTAGGGTTAGGGTTAGGGTTAGGGTTAGGGTTAGGGTTAGGGTTAGGGTTAGGGTTAGGGTTAGGGTTAGGGTTAGGGTTAGGGTTAGGGTTAGGGTTAGGGTTAGGGTTAGGGTTAGGGTTAGGGTTAGGGTTAGGGTTAGGGTTAGGGTTAGGGTTAGGGTTAGGGTTAGGGTTAGGGTTAGGGTTAGGGTTAGGGTTAGGGTTAGGGTTAGGGTTAGGGTTAGGGTTAGGGTTAGGGTTAGGGTTAGGGTTAGGGTTAGGGTTAGGGTTAGGGTTAGGGTTAGGGTTAGGGTTAGGGTTAGGGTTAGGGTTAGGGTTAGGGTTAGGGTTAGGGTTAGGGTTAGGGTTAGGGTTAGGGTTAGGGTTAGGGTTAGGGTTAGGGTTAGGGTTAGGGTTAGGGTTAGGGTTAGGGTTAGGGTTAGGGTTAGGGTTAGGGTTAGGGTTAGGGTTAGGGTTAGGGTTAGGGTTAGGGTTAGGGTTAGGGTTAGGGTTAGGGTTAGGGTTAGGGTTAGGGTTAGGGTTAGGGTTAGGGTTAGGGTTAGGGTTAGGGTTAGGGTTAGGGTTAGGGTTAGGGTTAGGGTTAGGGTTAGGGTTAGGGTTAGGGTTAGGGTTAGGGTTAGGGTTAGGGTTAGGGTTAGGGTTAGGGTTAGGGTTAGGGTTAGGGTTAGGGTTAGGGTTAGGGTTAGGGTTAGGGTTAGGGTTAGGGTTAGGGTTAGGGTTAGGGTTAGGGTTAGGGTTAGGGTTAGGGTTAGGGTTAGGGTTAGGGTTAGGGTTAGGGTTAGGGTTAGGGTTAGGGTTAGGGTTAGGGTTAGGGTTAGGGTTAGGGTTAGGGTTAGGGTTAGGGTTAGGGTTAGGGTTAGGGTTAGGGTTAGGGTTAGGGTTAGGGTTAGGGTTAGGGTTAGGGTTAGGGTTAGGGTTAGGGTTAGGGTTAGGGTTAGGGTTAGGGTTAGGGTTAGGGTTAGGGTTAGGGTTAGGGTTAGGGTTAGGGTTAGGGTTAGGGTTAGGGTTAGGGTTAGGGTTAGGGTTAGGGTTAGGGTTAGGGTTAGGGTTAGGGTTAGGGTTAGGGTTAGGGTTAGGGTTAGGGTTAGGGTTAGGGTTAGGGTTAGGGTTAGGGTTAGGGTTAGGGTTAGGGTTAGGGTTAGGGTTAGGGTTAGGGTTAGGGTTAGGGTTAGGGTTAGGGTTAGGGTTAGGGTTAGGGTTAGGGTTAGGGTTAGGGTTAGGGTTAGGGTTAGGGTTAGGGTTAGGGTTAGGGTTAGGGTTAGGGTTAGGGTTAGGGTTAGGGTTAGGGTTAGGGTTAGGGTTAGGGTTAGGGTTAGGGTTAGGGTTAGGGTTAGGGTTAGGGTTAGGGTTAGGGTTAGGGTTAGGGTTAGGGTTAGGGTTAGGGTTAGGGTTAGGGTTAGGGTTAGGGTTAGGGTTAGGGTTAGGGTTAGGGTTAGGGTTAGGGTTAGGGTTAGGGTTAGGGTTAGGGTTAGGGTTAGGGTTAGGGTTAGGGTTAGGGTTAGGGTTAGGGTTAGGGTTAGGGTTAGGGTTAGGGTTAGGGTTAGGGTTAGGGTTAGGGTTAGGGTTAGGGTTAGGGTTAGGGTTAGGGTTAGGGTTAGGGTTAGGGTTAGGGTTAGGGTTAGGGTTAGGGTTAGGGTTAGGGTTAGGGTTAGGGTTAGGGTTAGGGTTAGGGTTAGGGTTAGGGTTAGGGTTAGGGTTAGGGTTAGGGTTAGGGTTAGGGTTAGGGTTAGGGTTAGGGTTAGGGTTAGGGTTAGGGTTAGGGTTAGGGTTAGGGTTAGGGTTAGGGTTAGGGTTAGGGTTAGGGTTAGGGTTAGGGTTAGGGTTAGGGTTAGGGTTAGGGTTAGGGTTAGGGTTAGGGTTAGGGTTAGGGTTAGGGTTAGGGTTAGGGTTAGGGTTAGGGTTAGGGTTAGGGTTAGGGTTAGGGTTAGGGTTAGGGTTAGGGTTAGGGTTAGGGTTAGGGTTAGGGTTAGGGTTAGGGTTAGGGTTAGGGTTAGGGTTAGGGTTAGGGTTAGGGTTAGGGTTAGGGTTAGGGTTAGGGTTAGGGTTAGGGTTAGGGTTAGGGTTAGGGTTAGGGTTAGGGTTAGGGTTAGGGTTAGGGTTAGGGTTAGGGTTAGGGTTAGGGTTAGGGTTAGGGTTAGGGTTAGGGTTAGGGTTAGGGTTAGGGTTAGGGTTAGGGTTAGGGTTAGGGTTAGGGTTAGGGTTAGGGTTAGGGTTAGGGTTAGGGTTAGGGTTAGGGTTAGGGTTAGGGTTAGGGTTAGGGTTAGGGTTAGGGTTAGGGTTAGGGTTAGGGTTAGGGTTAGGGTTAGGGTTAGGGTTAGGGTTAGGGTTAGGGTTAGGGTTAGGGTTAGGGTTAGGGTTAGGGTTAGGGTTAGGGTTAGGGTTAGGGTTAGGGTTAGGGTTAGGGTTAGGGTTAGGGTTAGGGTTAGGGTTAGGGTTAGGGTTAGGGTTAGGGTTAGGGTTAGGGTTAGGGTTAGGGTTAGGGTTAGGGTTAGGGTTAGGGTTAGGGTTAGGGTTAGGGTTAGGGTTAGGGTTAGGGTTAGGGTTAGGGTTAGGGTTAGGGTTAGGGTTAGGGTTAGGGTTAGGGTTAGGGTTAGGGTTAGGGTTAGGGTTAGGGTTAGGGTTAGGGTTAGGGTTAGGGTTAGGGTTAGGGTTAGGGTTAGGGTTAGGGTTAGGGTTAGGGTTAGGGTTAGGGTTAGGGTTAGGGTTAGGGTTAGGGTTAGGGTTAGGGTTAGGGTTAGGGTTAGGGTTAGGGTTAGGGTTAGGGTTAGGGTTAGGGTTAGGGTTAGGGTTAGGGTTAGGGTTAGGGTTAGGGTTAGGGTTAGGGTTAGGGTTAGGGTTAGGGTTAGGGTTAGGGTTAGGGTTAGGGTTAGGGTTAGGGTTAGGGTTAGGGTTAGGGTTAGGGTTAGGGTTAGGGTTAGGGTTAGGGTTAGGGTTAGGGTTAGGGTTAGGGTTAGGGTTAGGGTTAGGGTTAGGGTTAGGGTTAGGGTTAGGGTTAGGGTTAGGGTTAGGGTTAGGGTTAGGGTTAGGGTTAGGGTTAGGGTTAGGGTTAGGGTTAGGGTTAGGGTTAGGGTTAGGGTTAGGGTTAGGGTTAGGGTTAGGGTTAGGGTTAGGGTTAGGGTTAGGGTTAGGGTTAGGGTTAGGGTTAGGGTTAGGGTTAGGGTTAGGGTTAGGGTTAGGGTTAGGGTTAGGGTTAGGGTTAGGGTTAGGGTTAGGGTTAGGGTTAGGGTTAGGGTTAGGGTTAGGGTTAGGGTTAGGGTTAGGGTTAGGGTTAGGGTTAGGGTTAGGGTTAGGGTTAGGGTTAGGGTTAGGGTTAGGGTTAGGGTTAGGGTTAGGGTTAGGGTTAGGGTTAGGGTTAGGGTTAGGGTTAGGGTTAGGGTTAGGGTTAGGGTTAGGGTTAGGGTTAGGGTTAGGGTTAGGGTTAGGGTTAGGGTTAGGGTTAGGGTTAGGGTTAGGGTTAGGGTTAGGGTTAGGGTTAGGGTTAGGGTTAGGGTTAGGGTTAGGGTTAGGGTTAGGGTTAGGGTTAGGGTTAGGGTTAGGGTTAGGGTTAGGGTTAGGGTTAGGGTTAGGGTTAGGGTTAGGGTTAGGGTTAGGGTTAGGGTTAGGGTTAGGGTTAGGGTTAGGGTTAGGGTTAGGGTTAGGGTTAGGGTTAGGGTTAGGGTTAGGGTTAGGGTTAGGGTTAGGGTTAGGGTTAGGGTTAGGGTTAGGGTTAGGGTTAGGGTTAGGGTTAGGGTTAGGGTTAGGGTTAGGGTTAGGGTTAGGGTTAGGGTTAGGGTTAGGGTTAGGGTTAGGGTTAGGGTTAGGGTTAGGGTTAGGGTTAGGGTTAGGGTTAGGGTTAGGGTTAGGGTTAGGGTTAGGGTTAGGGTTAGGGTTAGGGTTAGGGTTAGGGTTAGGGTTAGGGTTAGGGTTAGGGTTAGGGTTAGGGTTAGGGTTAGGGTTAGGGTTAGGGTTAGGGTTAGGGTTAGGGTTAGGGTTAGGGTTAGGGTTAGGGTTAGGGTTAGGGTTAGGGTTAGGGTTAGGGTTAGGGTTAGGGTTAGGGTTAGGGTTAGGGTTAGGGTTAGGGTTAGGGTTAGGGTTAGGGTTAGGGTTAGGGTTAGGGTTAGGGTTAGGGTTAGGGTTAGGGTTAGGGTTAGGGTTAGGGTTAGGGTTAGGGTTAGGGTTAGGGTTAGGGTTAGGGTTAGGGTTAGGGTTAGGGTTAGGGTTAGGGTTAGGGTTAGGGTTAGGGTTAGGGTTAGGGTTAGGGTTAGGGTTAGGGTTAGGGTTAGGGTTAGGGTTAGGGTTAGGGTTAGGGTTAGGGGTTAGGGTTAGGGTTAGGGTTAGGGTTAGGGTTAGGGTTAGGGTTAGGGTTAGGGTTAGGGTTAGGGTTAGGGTTAGGGTTAGGGTTAGGGTTAGGGTTAGGGTTAGGGTTAGGGTTAGGGTTAGGGTTAGGGTTAGGGTTAGGGTTAGGGTTAGGGTTAGGGTTAGGGTTAGGGTTAGGGTTAGGGTTAGGGTTAGGGTTAGGGTTAGGGTTAGGGTTAGGGTTAGGGTTAGGGTTAGGGTTAGGGTTAGGGTTAGGGTTAGGGTTAGGGTTAGGGTTAGGGTTAGGGTTAGGGTTAGGGTTAGGGTTAGGGTTAGGGTTAGGGTTAGGGTTAGGGTTAGGGTTAGGGTTAGGGTTAGGGTTAGGGTTAGGGTTAGGGTTAGGGTTAGGGTTAGGGTTAGGGTTAGGGTTAGGGTTAGGGTTAGGGTTAGGGTTAGGGTTAGGGTTAGGGTTAGGGTTAGGGTTAGGGTTAGGGTTAGGGTTAGGGTTAGGGTTAGGGTTAGGGTTAGGGTTAGGGTTAGGGTTAGGGTTAGGGTTAGGGTTAGGGTTAGGGTTAGGGTTAGGGTTAGGGTTAGGGTTAGGGTTAGGGTTAGGGTTAGGGTTAGGGTTAGGGTTAGGGTTAGGGTTAGGGTTAGGGTTAGGGTTAGGGTTAGGGTTAGGGTTAGGGTTAGGGTTAGGGTTAGGGTTAGGGTTAGGGTTAGGGTTAGGGTTAGGGTTAGGGTTAGGGTTAGGGTTAGGGTTAGGGTTAGGGTTAGGGTTAGGGTTAGGGTTAGGGTTAGGGTTAGGGTTAGGGTTAGGGTTAGGGTTAGGGTTAGGGTTAGGGTTAGGGTTAGGGTTAGGGTTAGGGTTAGGGTTAGGGTTAGGGTTAGGGTTAGGGTTAGGGTTAGGGTTAGGGTTAGGGTTAGGGTTAGGGTTAGGGTTAGGGTTAGGGTTAGGGTTAGGGTTAGGGTTAGGGTTAGGGTTAGGGTTAGGGTTAGGGTTAGGGTTAGGGTTAGGGTTAGGGTTAGGGTTAGGGTTAGGGTTAGGGTTAGGGTTAGGGTTAGGGTTAGGGTTAGGGTTAGGGTTAGGGTTAGGGTTAGGGTTAGGGTTAGGGTTAGGGTTAGGGTTAGGGTTAGGGTTAGGGTTAGGGTTAGGGTTAGGGTTAGGGTTAGGGTTAGGGTTAGGGTTAGGGTTAGGGTTAGGGTTAGGGTTAGGGTTAGGGTTAGGGTTAGGGTTAGGGTTAGGGTTAGGGTTAGGGTTAGGGTTAGGGTTAGGGTTAGGGTTAGGGTTAGGGTTAGGGTTAGGGTTAGGGTTAGGGTTAGGGTTAGGGTTAGGGTTAGGGTTAGGGTTAGGGTTAGGGTTAGGGTTAGGGTTAGGGTTAGGGTTAGGGTTAGGGTTAGGGTTAGGGTTAGGGTTAGGGTTAGGGTTAGGGTTAGGGTTAGGGTTAGGGTTAGGGTTAGGGTTAGGGTTAGGGTTAGGGTTAGGGTTAGGGTTAGGGTTAGGGTTAGGGTTAGGGTTAGGGTTAGGGTTAGGGTTAGGGTTAGGGTTAGGGTTAGGGTTAGGGTTAGGGTTAGGGTTAGGGTTAGGGTTAGGGTTAGGGTTAGGGTTAGGGTTAGGGTTAGGGTTAGGGTTAGGGTTAGGGTTAGGGTTAGGGTTAGGGTTAGGGTTAGGGTTAGGGTTAGGGTTAGGGTTAGGGTTAGGGTTAGGGTTAGGGTTAGGGTTAGGGTTAGGGTTAGGGTTAGGGTTAGGGTTAGGGTTAGGGTTAGGGTTAGGGTTAGGGTTAGGGTTAGGGTTAGGGTTAGGGTTAGGGTTAGGGTTAGGGTTAGGGTTAGGGTTAGGGTTAGGGTTAGGGTTAGGGTTAGGGTTAGGGTTAGGGTTAGGGTTAGGGTTAGGGTTAGGGTTAGGGTTAGGGTTAGGGTTAGGGTTAGGGTTAGGGTTAGGGTTAGGGTTAGGGTTAGGGTTAGGGTTAGGGTTAGGGTTAGGGTTAGGGTTAGGGTTAGGGTTAGGGTTAGGGTTAGGGTTAGGGTTAGGGTTAGGGTTAGGGTTAGGGTTAGGGTTAGGGTTAGGGTTAGGGTTAGGGTTAGGGTTAGGGTTAGGGTTAGGGTTAGGGTTAGGGTTAGGGTTAGGGTTAGGGTTAGGGTTAGGGTTAGGGTTAGGGTTAGGGTTAGGGTTAGGGTTAGGGTTAGGGTTAGGGTTAGGGTTAGGGTTAGGGTTAGGGTTAGGGTTAGGGTTAGGGTTAGGGTTAGGGTTAGGGTTAGGGTTAGGGTTAGGGGTTAGGGTTAGGGTTAGGGTTAGGGTTAGGGTTAGGGTTAGGGTTAGGGTTAGGGTTAGGGTTAGGGTTAGGGTTAGGGTTAGGGTTAGGGTTAGGGTTAGGGTTAGGGTTAGGGTTAGGGTTAGGGTTAGGGTTAGGGTTAGGGTTAGGGTTAGGGTTAGGGTTAGGGTTAGGGTTAGGGTTAGGGTTAGGGTTAGGGTTAGGGTTAGGGTTAGGGTTAGGGTTAGGGTTAGGGTTAGGGTTAGGGTTAGGGTTAGGGTTAGGGTTAGGGTTAGGGTTAGGGTTAGGGTTAGGGTTAGGGTTAGGGTTAGGGTTAGGGTTAGGGTTAGGGTTAGGGTTAGGGTTAGGGTTAGGGTTAGGGTTAGGGTTAGGGTTAGGGTTAGGGTTAGGGTTAGGGTTAGGGTTAGGGTTAGGGTTAGGGTTAGGGTTAGGGTTAGGGTTAGGGTTAGGGTTAGGGTTAGGGTTAGGGTTAGGGTTAGGGTTAGGGTTAGGGTTAGGGTTAGGGTTAGGGTTAGGGTTAGGGTTAGGGTTAGGGTTAGGGTTAGGGTTAGGGTTAGGGTTAGGGTTAGGGTTAGGGTTAGGGTTAGGGTTAGGGTTAGGGTTAGGGTTAGGGTTAGGGTTAGGGTTAGGGTTAGGGTTAGGGTTAGGGTTAGGGTTAGGGTTAGGGTTAGGGTTAGGGTTAGGGTTAGGGTTAGGGTTAGGGTTAGGGTTAGGGTTAGGGTTAGGGTTAGGGTTAGGGTTAGGGTTAGGGTTAGGGTTAGGGTTAGGGTTAGGGTTAGGGTTAGGGTTAGGGTTAGGGTTAGGGTTAGGGTTAGGGTTAGGGTTAGGGTTAGGGTTAGGGTTAGGGTTAGGGTTAGGGTTAGGGTTAGGGTTAGGGTTAGGGTTAGGGTTAGGGTTAGGGTTAGGGTTAGGGTTAGGGTTAGGGTTAGGGTTAGGGTTAGGGTTAGGGTTAGGGTTAGGGTTAGGGTTAGGGTTAGGGTTAGGGTTAGGGTTAGGGTTAGGGTTAGGGTTAGGGTTAGGGTTAGGGTTAGGGTTAGGGTTAGGGTTAGGGTTAGGGTTAGGGTTAGGGTTAGGGTTAGGGTTAGGGTTAGGGTTAGGGTTAGGGTTAGGGTTAGGGTTAGGGTTAGGGTTAGGGTTAGGGTTAGGGTTAGGGTTAGGGTTAGGGTTAGGGTTAGGGTTAGGGTTAGGGTTAGGGTTAGGGTTAGGGTTAGGGTTAGGGTTAGGGTTAGGGTTAGGGTTAGGGTTAGGGTTAGGGTTAGGGTTAGGGTTAGGGTTAGGGTTAGGGTTAGGGTTAGGGTTAGGGTTAGGGTTAGGGTTAGGGTTAGGGTTAGGGTTAGGGTTAGGGTTAGGGTTAGGGTTAGGGTTAGGGTTAGGGTTAGGGTTAGGGTTAGGGTTAGGGTTAGGGTTAGGGTTAGGGTTAGGGTTAGGGTTAGGGTTAGGGTTAGGGTTAGGGTTAGGGTTAGGGTTAGGGTTAGGGTTAGGGTTAGGGTTAGGGTTAGGGTTAGGGTTAGGGTTAGGGTTAGGGTTAGGGTTAGGGTTAGGGTTAGGGTTAGGGTTAGGGTTAGGGTTAGGGTTAGGGTTAGGGTTAGGGTTAGGGTTAGGGTTAGGGTTAGGGTTAGGGTTAGGGTTAGGGTTAGGGTTAGGGTTAGGGTTAGGGTTAGGGTTAGGGTTAGGGTTAGGGTTAGGGTTAGGGTTAGGGTTAGGGTTAGGGTTAGGGTTAGGGTTAGGGTTAGGGTTAGGGTTAGGGTTAGGGTTAGGGTTAGGGTTAGGGTTAGGGTTAGGGTTAGGGTTAGGGTTAGGGTTAGGGTTAGGGTTAGGGTTAGGGTTAGGGTTAGGGTTAGGGTTAGGGTTAGGGTTAGGGTTAGGGTTAGGGTTAGGGTTAGGGTTAGGGTTAGGGTTAGGGTTAGGGTTAGGGTTAGGGTTAGGGTTAGGGTTAGGGTTAGGGTTAGGGTTAGGGTTAGGGTTAGGGTTAGGGTTAGGGTTAGGGTTAGGGTTAGGGTTAGGGTTAGGGTTAGGGTTAGGGTTAGGGTTAGGGTTAGGGTTAGGGTTAGGGTTAGGGTTAGGGTTAGGGTTAGGGTTAGGGTTAGGGTTAGGGTTAGGGTTAGGGTTAGGGTTAGGGTTAGGGTTAGGGTTAGGGTTAGGGTTAGGGTTAGGGTTAGGGTTAGGGTTAGGGTTAGGGTTAGGGTTAGGGTTAGGGTTAGGGTTAGGGTTAGGGTTAGGGTTAGGGTTAGGGTTAGGGTTAGGGTTAGGGTTAGGGTTAGGGTTAGGGTTAGGGTTAGGGTTAGGGTTAGGGTTAGGGTTAGGGTTAGGGTTAGGGTTAGGGTTAGGGTTAGGGTTAGGGTTAGGGTTAGGGTTAGGGTTAGGGTTAGGGTTAGGGTTAGGGTTAGGGTTAGGGTTAGGGTTAGGGTTAGGGTTAGGGTTAGGGTTAGGGTTAGGGTTAGGGTTAGGGTTAGGGTTAGGGTTAGGGTTAGGGTTAGGGTTAGGGTTAGGGTTAGGGTTAGGGTTAGGGTTAGGGTTAGGGGTTAGGGTTAGGGTTAGGGTTAGGGTTAGGGTTAGGGTTAGGGTTAGGGTTAGGGTTAGGGTTAGGGTTAGGGTTAGGGTTAGGGTTAGGGTTAGGGTTAGGGTTAGGGTTAGGGTTAGGGTTAGGGTTAGGGTTAGGGTTAGGGTTAGGGTTAGGGTTAGGGTTAGGGTTAGGGTTAGGGTTAGGGTTAGGGTTAGGGTTAGGGTTAGGGTTAGGGTTAGGGTTAGGGTTAGGGTTAGGGTTAGGGTTAGGGTTAGGGTTAGGGTTAGGGTTAGGGTTAGGGTTAGGGTTAGGGTTAGGGTTAGGGTTAGGGTTAGGGTTAGGGTTAGGGTTAGGGTTAGGGTTAGGGTTAGGGTTAGGGTTAGGGTTAGGGTTAGGGTTAGGGTTAGGGTTAGGGTTAGGGTTAGGGTTAGGGTTAGGGTTAGGGTTAGGGTTAGGGTTAGGGTTAGGGTTAGGGTTAGGGTTAGGGTTAGGGGTTAGGGTTAGGGTTAGGGTTAGGGTTAGGGTTAGGGTTAGGGTTAGGGTTAGGGTTAGGGTTAGGGTTAGGGTTAGGGTTAGGGTTAGGGTTAGGGTTAGGGTTAGGGTTAGGGTTAGGGTTAGGGTTAGGGTTAGGGTTAGGGTTAGGGTTAGGGTTAGGGTTAGGGTTAGGGTTAGGGTTAGGGTTAGGGTTAGGGTTAGGGTTAGGGTTAGGGTTAGGGTTAGGGTTAGGGTTAGGGTTAGGGTTAGGGTTAGGGTTAGGGTTAGGGTTAGGGTTAGGGTTAGGGTTAGGGTTAGGGTTAGGGTTAGGGTTAGGGTTAGGGTTAGGGTTAGGGTTAGGGTTAGGGTTAGGGTTAGGGTTAGGGTTAGGGTTAGGGTTAGGGTTAGGGTTAGGGTTAGGGTTAGGGTTAGGGTTAGGGTTAGGGTTAGGGTTAGGGTTAGGGTTAGGGTTAGGGTTAGGGTTAGGGTTAGGGTTAGGGTTAGGGTTAGGGTTAGGGTTAGGGTTAGGGTTAGGGTTAGGGTTAGGGTTAGGGTTAGGGTTAGGGTTAGGGTTAGGGTTAGGGTTAGGGTTAGGGTTAGGGTTAGGGTTAGGGTTAGGGTTAGGGTTAGGGTTAGGGTTAGGGTTAGGGTTAGGGTTAGGGTTAGGGTTAGGGTTAGGGTTAGGGTTAGGGTTAGGGTTAGGGTTAGGGTTAGGGTTAGGGTTAGGGTTAGGGTTAGGGTTAGGGTTAGGGTTAGGGTTAGGGTTAGGGTTAGGGTTAGGGTTAGGGTTAGGGTTAGGGTTAGGGTTAGGGTTAGGGTTAGGGTTAGGGTTAGGGTTAGGGTTAGGGTTAGGGTTAGGGTTAGGGTTAGGGTTAGGGTTAGGGTTAGGGTTAGGGTTAGGGTTAGGGTTAGGGTTAGGGTTAGGGTTAGGGTTAGGGTTAGGGTTAGGGTTAGGGTTAGGGTTAGGGTTAGGGTTAGGGGTTAGGGTTAGGGTTAGGGTTAGGGTTAGGGTTAGGGTTAGGGTTAGGGTTAGGGTTAGGGTTAGGGTTAGGGTTAGGGTTAGGGTTAGGGTTAGGGTTAGGGTTAGGGTTAGGGTTAGGGTTAGGGTTAGGGTTAGGGTTAGGGTTAGGGTTAGGGTTAGGGTTAGGGTTAGGGTTAGGGTTAGGGTTAGGGTTAGGGTTAGGGTTAGGGTTAGGGTTAGGGTTAGGGTTAGGGTTAGGGTTAGGGTTAGGGTTAGGGTTAGGGTTAGGGTTAGGGTTAGGGTTAGGGTTAGGGTTAGGGTTAGGGTTAGGGTTAGGGTTAGGGTTAGGGTTAGGGTTAGGGTTAGGGTTAGGGTTAGGGTTAGGGTTAGGGTTAGGGTTAGGGTTAGGGTTAGGGTTAGGGTTAGGGTTAGGGTTAGGGTTAGGGTTAGGGTTAGGGTTAGGGTTAGGGTTAGGGTTAGGGTTAGGGTTAGGGTTAGGGTTAGGGTTAGGGTTAGGGTTAGGGTTAGGGTTAGGGTTAGGGTTAGGGTTAGGGTTAGGGTTAGGGTTAGGGTTAGGGTTAGGGTTAGGGTTAGGGTTAGGGTTAGGGTTAGGGTTAGGGTTAGGGTTAGGGTTAGGGTTAGGGTTAGGGTTAGGGTTAGGGTTAGGGTTAGGGTTAGGGTTAGGGTTAGGGTTAGGGTTAGGGTTAGGGTTAGGGTTAGGGTTAGGGTTAGGGTTAGGGTTAGGGTTAGGGTTAGGGTTAGGGTTAGGGTTAGGGTTAGGGTTAGGGTTAGGGTTAGGGTTAGGGTTAGGGTTAGGGTTAGGGTTAGGGTTAGGGTTAGGGTTAGGGTTAGGGTTAGGGTTAGGGTTAGGGTTAGGGTTAGGGTTAGGGTTAGGGTTAGGGTTAGGGTTAGGGTTAGGGTTAGGGTTAGGGTTAGGGTTAGGGTTAGGGTTAGGGTTAGGGTTAGGGTTAGGGTTAGGGTTAGGGTTAGGGTTAGGGTTAGGGTTAGGGTTAGGGTTAGGGTTAGGGTTAGGGTTAGGGTTAGGGTTAGGGTTAGGGTTAGGGTTAGGGTTAGGGTTAGGGTTAGGGTTAGGGTTAGGGTTAGGGTTAGGGTTAGGGTTAGGGTTAGGGTTAGGGTTAGGGTTAGGGTTAGGGTTAGGGTTAGGGTTAGGGTTAGGGTTAGGGTTAGGGTTAGGGGTTAGGGGTTAGGGTTAGGGTTAGGGTTAGGGTTAGGGTTAGGGTTAGGGTTAGGGTTAGGGTTAGGGTTAGGGTTAGGGTTAGGGTTAGGGTTAGGGTTAGGGTTAGGGTTAGGGTTAGGGTTAGGGTTAGGGTTAGGGTTAGGGTTAGGGTTAGGGTTAGGGTTAGGGTTAGGGTTAGGGTTAGGGTTAGGGTTAGGGTTAGGGGTTAGGGTTAGGGGTTAGGGTTAGGGTTAGGGTTAGGGTTAGGGTTAGGGTTAGGGTTAGGGTTAGGGTTAGGGTTAGGGTTAGGGTTAGGGTTAGGGTTAGGGTTAGGGTTAGGGTTAGGGTTAGGGTTAGGGTTAGGGTTAGGGTTAGGGTTAGGGTTAGGGTTAGGGTTAGGGTTAGGGTTAGGGTTAGGGTTAGGGTTAGGGTTAGGGTTAGGGTTAGGGTTAGGGTTAGGGTTAGGGTTAGGGTTAGGGTTAGGGTTAGGGTTAGGGTTAGGGTTAGGGTTAGGGTTAGGGTTAGGGTTAGGGTTAGGGTTAGGGTTAGGGTTAGGGTTAGGGGTTAGGGTTAGGGTTAGGGTTAGGGTTAGGGTTAGGGTTAGGGTTAGGGTTAGGGTTAGGGTTAGGGTTAGGGTTAGGGTTAGGGTTAGGGTTAGGGTTAGGGTTAGGGTTAGGGTTAGGGTTAGGGTTAGGGTTAGGGTTAGGGTTAGGGTTAGGGTTAGGGTTAGGGTTAGGGTTAGGGTTAGGGTTAGGGTTAGGGTTAGGGTTAGGGTTAGGGTTAGGGTTAGGGTTAGGGTTAGGGTTAGGGTTAGGGTTAGGGTTAGGGTTAGGGTTAGGGTTAGGGTTAGGGTTAGGGTAGGGTTAGGGTTAGGGTTAGGGTTAGGGTTAGGGTTAGGGTTAGGGTTAGGGTTAGGGTTAGGGTTAGGGTTAGGGTTAGGGTTAGGGTTAGGGTTAGGGTTAGGTTAGGGTTAGGGTTAGGGTTAGGGTTAGGGTTAGGGTTAGGGTTAGGGTTAGGGTTAGGGTTAGGGTTAGGGTTAGGGTTAGGGTTAGGGTTAGGGTTAGGGTTAGGGTTAGGGTTAGGGTTAGGGTTAGGGTAGGG